>NW_027287019.1:3286254-3558754 GCF_022747635.1 Hetaerina americana | reverse complement strand
CGCAGAGAAAGAATTAAAATTTTCATCCACCAACATAAAATGAAAAAAAGACGACATTTTTAGCGTATATAAGCAGAGTTATGGTAACATTTTGATTTGAATTACAATGAATCACATCCATAATCTTAGCGCAAAGAATACAAAGTTAATACTTCTATGATAATCTTCAATTTGAAAAATACGTTAGATACAGGTAAAGAAGTGTACAATCCCACTACATTAGGCATGTCGTGGATACCACGGTGGCATTTACTGAGCATTTTGATTCATGCGTTTCGCGTGAATAGGGATCCAATATTGCCATTTTTGCACCTCATTGCTCCGGTTCCGAGGAAAATACCATTAATCACCGAAAAATTGGACTAAAATGCACGCAATTTCACACGAGGCCTTGCGGAAGTTCCGTCGCATACGCCTAGGTCTTTTATCTACTATAAGCAATTGCGAAGGGTACATCTATAAAATATTTAATTAAAGCTGGGTTTTTCTTCTAAAAACCATCGTCGTTCCAATTTAAATCGCGCGATTTTGTGCTATTGGATCTCATTATTATTTCACCTTTATTTATTTCCTCATCGATTATTTAACTAACACAAGCAGTTATTTCAGATATGTAGCCATAAGGTTACAAATAAACTTGCGGCGTCTTCAATTTCGATCCCTGAATTTCAATCACATAGAGAATGGTATAACATATATATGCATATCTATATCTCTCTCTATATATATATATATATATATAAACATATAAACATATATGTAAGCAACGGATTAAAACATGGACACACAGAAACACAAAGAAAGGACATTCGCATATGTAGTCTTAACGTTTCAACGTCACGGTCGTCATCATCAGATTCTGATGATGACCGCTGTGTAGTCAAAACTACTTTTGTGAGTTTCCTTTCTATTTTGTTACTATGCTGAAATATTTTAAAAATTGTTTTTATTATTTTTTGTCGTCGCCAGGGAGCGCTCTGTTTCGAATACATAAATAAATTAATAAATATATAATCAAAACCACACACACGTATTTGTGGTGCGAGCACTATTGGAAATATGACCTTTTTTTAGACACAATGCTTAAAGATACTCATTCTAGCTCCCCATCGCAGTTACCATGAATATATCAATGCTTGAAGTAGATGGGACTCCTCTATCAAGGCATCATTTTCGCGCTAATGGATTTGTTTTAATGGAACCTTCTCTACTCACCTCTCCACCAAAACGTGCATGATTCTGTCGCGCCTTCACCAACACGAACTTGAAAAATGCGGGAAATCGACCGTAATCGCCGTGCCGTCAACGCGGCGGAGGTGATGCCAGTGAAAGGGCGCATTAGGAAGCGTGCAAGCGAGGAGTGGGGTCCCCGGATAGGAAGAGGCCGATGCGGAAGTGGCCTAGGGGCTAGAGCATGGGGAGGGGACGGGGCTATGGTCCTATGTGCCCCCCTCCGTTTAATATACATGCACGGCATGTGAGCAGAGGGGGTTGGGGCGTGGATGTCGAGCTTCTAAAGTGGAGTACACAACAGGGCACAATGGGGCAACGAGGGGAGCGCTTAGCATCCTTGCGGTGAGGGGAGCAGTTAGGCGCCGGCGTCTCCTCCTCCCGGGACGGGGCGAAAGTAGGATGTTATGAAAAGGCGATAACGACAGACGGGCCATCATTCCCTTCCCTTCCTTCCTCATCGACAGCCTCAACAGTGACGACACTTTTTCGGACCCCCCTTTCGCCCTCTCTCACGGCAGCATATCGAACGAAGGCTGCGGCGCTTTAACGAGCTCAGGAAAGATGTGAAAATTAATTCGAACTCGAAAATGGAGAGCAAAGCCCTCTCTTGCACTGCTGCATCAAGGTGGATATTCAGTACACCTGTGGTACCCACCCCTAATAGTTCACCATAGAAAAAATCATTAGCATTATTATTTGAATATCTCTGAGCGTGGGCAAGCTACTATAGTGCACGATACAACATGTATAACCTCCATTATTATTTAAGGCTAATTTAGTTCCTCAATCCGCTTAAATATAGAATGGATATAAGGTTTTGAGAATGCATGCATAAGGACCGCAAAAGGTAAATGCAATTATCAAAAATTTTTAGGAGCATTAAGACGTCAGAACAAAGATTCACGGTCTTCAATACATATAAATAGCATCACCAAATAGTTTAAATGAGACGAATGGGCCACAAAGATAATACAAACTCTTCAGAATTCAGTAGTGGAATAGCTTATATTTCGAAAGAAAATCATGTCCCGCACATTACAATATAATGGATAGTTAAATTATTAATTATTTGTTCGCTAAAATTGATCAAATTAGGTGAAAAATGTCATTTGCAATTGACAAGTGTAGAACACGACGTAGAAATTTTTGCTACGTTCCAGTCAGGCAAAAATGCATGCATGTTACCCATAGTGAGCGCACACATTTCTGTTAATTTCGTCAAGAACCGTTACAAACTAGCAGGCAGCGTCATTTATTTAATTGCACAGCCAGAGGTGTAAGACAATGAAAGCAAAAAGATAATGCAAGTTGCAATGCAATGCAAAAGCAATTGCCGAACCCGGTGGCGGCGGGATAACGTCCTCGTCTGCCATTCCAAGGGTCGCGGGTTCGATCCCCGCCTGGGTGAGTTTCCCTCCATCTAGGGCTTGGGTGTTTGTAAATGTGACCATTGTTATCGTTGTTAATAGTTCGATGTAAAGGCCAAAATGTGCTGTTTTCGGACTTATACTGAATAAATAAATAAATAAGTAAATAAATAACATTCACAACGAACAGTTTACCATGTTTTCAAATAATAAGAGTTAATCGATGAAAAAGAGGAAACTTGTTTAGCGTCGTAACAGCGATTTTGGGAAAAAACAAAAAGATAAGTTAGGGAAATTTACAGCTTAAGAAATCAACGGTATTGAACACTTTGGATCGATAGTATAATGAAACGATTTATATAAGGAAGTATAGCGCGAGGAAAAATGATTCGTTATTTAGATCTCCAGACCGAACCATTTGAGCGATGTACCATGGTATGACACGGGGGTGTTTTTGCTTTGGACGCCAAGAGAAAGGGAAAGGTGGCCAGCCAGGATCACGATATTACCCTTCGACGGTGTTTGGCATCATTCACGCCCGCAATAAAGGTCGCACCACCGAAAAAATTTCAACTTTGGGTTCCATTGTTCACGCTCCGCAATTGACGTCAATCAGTGCGTTATTGTTCAAAGAGCGCCTTTGGATTTAAGAATTCACTTGTAGTTTGTACTTTTTCCACATCTTTCTCTTCTCATGATCAATACACTTGCAGCCGATTGGGAAGTATACAACAAACTTTTTTCCAAACATATGCGTATTATTATGAAAGCATGAATCACCAAACAAAATTAAATGCGAATACAAGCATAAAGCTAAACAAAAGATAACAACTTAACTAGCTATGGCCAAAATTGATTAGTGTATTACCAAATATGCAACGAGTATAGGTAATTTCTGTAATTCTTTAATGCATTAAGTTATTTCAATATTTATAAATAAGCATTCATTGGCGATTAATTGTTATTAAATATGTATATATAAAGAAGAAACCCATACTGGAATAATGAAAATATATTTCTTGATAAATGATTTCATTCTCAGAGTACTTCACTCGCATCAAATATCCAAGAAATTAGACCCCATTTTTGCCAGAGCCATCATTGATCGAATCAAGGGTATGGTAGAGGTAAACAATCCAAATTCTCTCGTAATTTGATCAAGCACGATGAATTTATTACCATTTGGACACCACGACCGTTTGTTTCCCATATAATTTCGTTGACACTTATTCACGTTCGCATTTTCGAGGCAGGTATGAGTGGACACTGGCCCACGCTGCGCTTTATGCTTCGCGATTTGGAATACGTAATGCTCATAGGGTTCCTCAACAGCCATACTTACGAGGGAACACGTAAAATGATATCAGGGAGCGACACCCACGCATTAGTTTGTGTAAAACTAATGTTTCATAAGCAGAGTTCATTAGCCCTTGGGTGAGTGCGTGGACAAGAATCGGTAATTTAATAAGAAGAACACAAAAAGACGACAAGTTTAAAGATAAACTATCCTCGGTCAAAAACCTGGTGATTAGAATAAATGTGAAGAATTTCTTACCTGAGTAAAATGTCCTAGACCATGGAGGAAATAAATTGTTAATCACTCTGATGTATACCTCTTACTTTAAATTAGAAATAAAAGTATAGTTTTTAAAACAAAAAGTGAATTCAGGGTCTCCTTCAACAAAGTAAAAATATCCAGATTTGCACTAAATATGAATGTAAGCAATGTTGAATGTAGGAAATGTACCAATATAGAGAATGTACGAATTGAGGGAAAGTACCAATGCAGGGAACGCAGGCAAATTAAAAGTTTTAATCTGGAAACTATATTTTTCCGCAATGGCAAACTAAATATTATATCTAATGCTGGCTAAGTTAACAATTCAAGATCCGAAAATAACTCCTTTTAATCGATGATAATAATATTTTATGTTGAAAGCACCCTTCCGTACATCATTTGTAAATGGTACAATTTATAATTGGAAAAAAGTCACTTAATAATTGGCTATACCACTGTCACACAGACCCTCCACCTATCCAACTCCCAAGTATTAGGAGTATGGGGACTTTTAATGGGAGCAAATTTTTGATATATGTGGGTCGCGGTAGTCCAGTGGGTAGAGCGCTGGACTACTACCTGGGGGGCCCGGGTTCGCGGGTAAGCCACTCTGGGCATCTGCAGCTCCAAACAAGCTATGTGATTTTTCGGGTACCAGATCTTTCTGGGAAACCATAACCGGCACAGGGAAAGGAACTGGCCCTCTTACCCTGATGTGTGAATTTTCACACGCCGTATAGGGCTTAGTACTGGGTGAACTCTACCACCACCTACCAAACCGACCTTCGGGTTGATTACTGTGTTTATGGTTTATATATATGTGTATAAATATGTATATGCATAATTATATAAAATTTGCGACAGATATCGATTCCAAGTTGTAGCAGCAGTGTGACCAGGAAAGAGACTTCCTTAAACTCTTGCCTGGGAAAAATTGGTAAATACACGAGAGACATGGCGCAAATGACCTAAGCTGTTGGTCACCCCCCATAAAAACTACTTAGTTCATACATACTACATAAGTGCTACATAAGTGACATTAGTTTTCGAATTTCAATTGAATGGTTATTAATGGCATTGCAAAATTACTTAGGTATTCATAAAACTTGATTCTTGTAGGATAATTACTATATACCTTTACCCGATGAAGGTTGAATTGTAATTAGCTCCATTTCAGTTGCTAATCTTTTTTAGATTGAAAGAGGATGAAAATTAATAGCATAAATATCCAAGAGAATCTTAATTTAAGTTAACATGATAATTTACGATTTTACCACTTCAAGAGAAGATTCCTTTTTATTTCATAAAAAAACAAATTAGCTTTGGGAAAGACTAAAATTGTTTTTATTAGAACGGTATCCAACGGTTCCCGATTTTATCCACGAACGTATTTGAGCATGCTTTACGGACGCAATTCTCTTTAAGCCGCAAAGAGTTCGGCGGGCTGAGGCAAACACACACGAAATCATCGTGGATTCTCTAAAAGCGGCCCTGAGCGGAAAAGTGGAAGTCCCTCGCATAAAATAATATCCATATGTACACAAAACTCCCCATATCGCGTACCAAATCAATCTCACGGGTCTCAAATACGAGGGTGGAGCACGAGGCTGAATCGCTTCAACTCCTTCCACGCCCCCTCGAATTTCTCCGTCCAAGAACGCATTCAAATACCCCCCCACCCACCCACCCACACACCCGTGAAGGTGTATGTATTTAACCCCCGTCACTCGCTTCCGCCGAATGCCCTCCCGCCTTCCGTCAGGGCCAGCAACAACCATCCCGACGACCCCTGGGCATCCTGCAAGAGGTTTGCACGCTCCGTTTGCGGGGGATAGGCAACCCCGTCAGAACGCCGCCGTCCACTTAGAACAGCAATTATTTTTCGGTTCTCCGCGAAGGCGGGGTTTCCGTTCTTTAATAACCCGCTTCTTCCAAGCGTCAATGGATTTTGTGCTCGCCGAAGAGCAAAACATAAAGAGTATGGGATTTAATGCGTGAATTTTTGACGAAACTAACGGTGGGCAATTGAATGGCTTCAAATAAATCGGCCAGTGCCCATCCGAAATCGAGAATCTTAGAAAATAAGGGATCCATGCTAAGCAAGTCATGTAGAATAAACGCACACATATGAACGCAAATAGTTAAGCACTGCCATTCCAGTGCACATAAAATACGGTTTTGGGTAAGTTATTTGCTTTGGTAGATCAGTTCACGTACGTAAAATTAGGGAGATAAATAGCTGAACGAATAGATTTAAAATGCCGTTTTTTCCTCATACGATTGGGTATCAAAATAGATATGATCGCGAGCCGAAGGGGTTAACTACTAACGGTATTAAATATATTTTGTCTACTTCCAGCATGAATATAAATTGACCATTTTTTATTGATAGAAATGAGCTCTTACGGCTAGTAATATATAATAAATTTGAAACTCCAATAGCCGTAAACAGTTTTTTTACATTGGTAGTGAATTTGATGGAAGGGAAAAGACTATTGAGATTGTTCACAAAGTCATTAAGTTCACACTTAGTCGTATCGAATACAGAGAAGATGTCGTCAACATATCGTAAATAAACCGCGGGGAAGTAGCTGAATTTTTCTTTAAAAGTGCTGTTTACGGCTATTGGAGTTTCAAATTTATTATTGACCATTTTTTATTATACTGAGCCCAATGGATTTGGATAACTATTGATATTGAATATTGTTACATTTAAGTATTGTCTTTCGTGTGGTTATTTTCATTCAGTGAATGATCAAACGAAAAATATCCTAGCCTGGATCGAAAACTTTTTGAATGGTCGGGTATAAAGAGTAGGCATTGATGGAGTTACCTGAAATAATTAGATGTCATTTCGGCTGTTCCCCAGGGAAGTGTTATTGGACCTCTTTTATTCCTTCTTCACTTGAACGGCATTAACTCCGTAGTCACTAGTAAGATACGTATACTTGCCAATGATGCTGTGCTTTACCATAACAACTGTCATGCTGTGGACACAGCAGCTTAATCAGATGACCTTAATGCTATACAACGCTGGTGTGACACTAGGCAGTTGGAATTAAACTTAAAAAAGTAAGTAGTAATAACTTTTTGTAAAAAAGAGCAATTCCCACCCGAACGCCTACTGCATTGGGAACACCGAAATGGAATGTGTAGAATCAATTAAATACCAAGGCGTTACCTTCACTCACGACCTTTCCTGGGTGAAACACAAACGAGGAATCTATGGATAAGCTAACAAAAAATGAGGGCTCATTAGAAGAGTACTGCTTATATGTGATGGAAAGGTCAAAGAGAAATGTTATCTATCATTGATTAGGCCTCATTTAGAATATGCTAAGTGGGATCCTCACAAAGTTGGTTTTCATTGTCGAATTAGTGCGGAATCGCTTCCAGCGTAGAGAAGGTAGCCTAGTTTGCAAAACGTGGTCATGATAAACTGATCAGCGTAACAAAATTATTATAGGATCTAAGTTGGGACACACTCACGAAGCGAAGGTTAAATTAAAGATTAAATATCTTGCATAAACTAAAAGGACATCTATTTAGAAGTGACGATGAAATGTATTATTACCCTATCGTAGGAGAGATCATTTAAATGACATTAGAGAGATTTAACGTCGAACACATGGATTTAAGATGTCATTTTTTCCACGAACAATAGGGGATCAGGGTAACATTAACTGACCGCGGTAGGGATCTGATATTCAGGTCAAAATTAGTCGTGTGTATTCATCCCCTGCCACGCACCATAGCAGTGGTTTCCAGGTTACTAAAAAATACTAAATAAATATTTGTGTAGAAGTGACAGGACTTTTTATTGTGTTTGCATAGCTGGTGGCTTAATATCCTTGCCGCACGCAATTATCACCAGGTGGCTGGATATTATGAAGATGCAGATGTTATTACGCGCTTCCACGAGTTCGATAAAGAAGATATCTCAGGGGCCAACGTTAACTTTCCCACCTACTCCTATGTAGTCCAAATCTCCCATCCAGCCTTTATCCTATGATTAGGATGGAGAAAAAACCTTGCCTATTCACAAGAAAAGTTTAAATATATTGCACAACCATTGTTTAAATGCTGCCAATCATCATCAGGTGGATGCGTAGCATGGAAACCATGGTTGTGCGACATAATAAAAATTTTTATGAGGAATAGCAAAGTTTTTTTAACTACCCTCATTATGAATTAATTCCACCTAGTTAAGCCTGAAACTATCATGTTTATCCTCCTCCTCTCCCTAAAACTTTGCGTGAATTCTCTTATCCACTAACATCTCCCGGGATGAAGTCGCCCTTTTAAGCAAAGGCCTCCAATGCTTTCTCCAAACAAGCCAAACCCCATTCGATGTCCTGATTGCGGAAATTTGCCATGAAATAACTGCCGGATGAAGAAAAAATTACGTCCGTAGTTCCAGTTTCGTCAAAATTAAAGACAATCTGTCCCTCACCCAACCCAAACAAACCCCGGCCAATGGCCATTTCCAAACCATCAAGTCCGTCAACTCCAAAAAAATAGTAAATTTGAAGAAAGAGAAAGGCACCTTCATTCTACTCCTAAATAAAACCGAGTAACTAATTAAAGTCTATGAATATTAAATTCCGGTTTGTAAAGAAAACTTAAAATAATTCTTAGACGAGATTTTCTCACAAACTAAACTAGCTCTAAATTTATACCATAATCTGATTCATCCCAAATTGAAGCTCTCGCTTAACAGCTCGAGTCCTTGCGTTCCAAAATTCAACTATTCCTCCAAAATCTATTCACCAATTTTTCAGCACGATCCATACCTTCCGCGGTAAACTCATCGAGTTTAAACCACTTCCAAGCACGCTGGCTGGTCTTGGAATTTTTATAAATTTTTTGAACGATTTCCATTTCAATTTTTTTAAACTGCCATATAACCTTAGATATTATACTTATAAACTCGGAAAATATAGCATATTTTGTAAATAAAAATGTATTTCTATTAATAAAAATCTTGTCCTCCACCTGGTTAAAAACACCTGGTGATAATACAACAACTTAAACACCACCGAAAGAGATGAATACATTGATTGAATACTGGCCATTGCCAATTCGACAATCAAATTTTCAAGCAAAATTTTGGCACTATCATTCGTTCCCCTTAGCTGCACTACGCCCAAATGACTTTGAAAACACCGTTACATCTTTCTTCAATTATTGCCCGCTCACTCAGTTACGTTACGTTGATGGCCTATTCCTCATCTACGACACCTCCGAGGTTAACACACGTGTAAATGCCTTCCTGACTGACCCTCACTGACGTTTTCTGATTCGATTCCCCAAACATAAAAATAGAATACAAAAATTACCTGCTATTGCTACTTCGAAAAATATGCCTTTTCCAAAAAAATCCATTCAGAAAGATAACATATCCTTCATTCCAGGTTACAACACCGATTCGAAACAACCAGTTCCCAAAAAATATAAATAAAAAACATTAATCAAGTCCACCACCACCCTTACCTTTTATACCCGACCAAAAATATATTGAACTCCCATTGAGCATGGGTGGTCTAAAAAGTTTCCGACTCAGAAAATTTCAGAAAAAATGTCTTGTATCTTTGTTAGGTCGGAAACTTTTCAGACCACCCACGTAAGTCTTAAATTTATGGCTAACCTCTTTTCCCATACAAAATAGCATCTCAATTACTTCTCATACTTACTCTTCACTAATTACTCTCTCGATTCAAAGAGTACCTAGTGCATTTTAATTAAAATGAACTATGGAAAACCAACATCGAAAAATATTTAACCGAAGCCCACCACCACTCCGTATCTCCCGATGACGTAAACATCGTAAGCATTCCCCCCCGACTATCATCTTGGCTACTATGAATGTAATTTCACGCGTAAATCTAACAATAATTCCCTTATTTCACACCTCGGCAACTATGTCTCCCCCTTCTTTCGAAAATCTTCACTGACATAACCCACCCCTACCTCCCCTCGTCTCCTACCCTCCTTCTTCTCCCCAATTATTTTCCTATTCCATCCTACTCCCCCACATTCAGTTGCG
Organism: Hetaerina americana; assembly: GCF_022747635.1. Lineage (NCBI taxonomy): Eukaryota > Metazoa > Arthropoda > Insecta > Odonata > Calopterygidae > Hetaerina > Hetaerina americana. Next base: position 3,548,550 of record NW_027287019.1, on the reverse strand, counting down.
CAGTCTTTCGGTAATCATTCTTTGCCTTATGAAGATGGCCTTGCCACCAGAAAGGCGTTGCAACGCCCTCTTTATCTACCTCATTCCTCTCTCTTGCCCCTTCTCCTTAGATCCCACTCATTCTCTCTCCGACTTCACTATCATTGGCCATGGAAACGCCTCCAAAAATATTATGATCATCCAGGCTCACCTGACAATAAATTACTATTTATACACACATAACCCTTCGAGAGACTTTCCAATAAGTATATTTGCCTAAATTGTGGATGCATTTGTTAAGTATTTTTATGACATGCATAATAAGATAATATAATAAAAATGCGATCAAATTTAAACTCCTGATAATTTACACAAACCTGGAATGAAATTAAATAGGGAAAGAGGAAACTCAAGTGTTATTTTTAGATATTAGCAGCAGTGTGCATTGGTTTAAAGAAATCAGGATTCAAGCACTTCTTACATCATAGTCAGCAAAAAAGTCAATAAACTACTTTAAATTGTGAATAATAGTACCCTTTTGTTAACTAATGCATCACTAACAGTAAATAAATTAAAAAATTACTTATCAGACAAGCAGCTCAAACCGGTATTCAGAGACGAAAGTTTTTCATACCTGAAAAGAATAAAATGGAATTAGTCGCTTATAATTTTAAAACTGCCAAGAAGCATATCACATTGTAGTTGGAGTCACATTGCAAGTATATTCAATTAATATTAAGAGACAATGTTGAAAATATTTCTGCTCCCATTGAATAAGGATAGATTTACCAAAATTCCTTCCAATAACAATTGCGAATACAATGAAATATAAAATCAATAAAAAGAAATGAATAAGGAAGTAACAAGGGGTAAACATAAGGAAGATGACTGGTGACCGTACACTCCCCACCACACGCCCTTGCAATGGCTTGCGGGGATATATGTATATGTAGATAGGCCATACGATATTTAGGACACAAAGAGTCTAAGTGTCAAAAGGTATGTTCAATTAGTGTATCACATAACCTATCTATCACTCAATGCAACTTTACACCACATGTTGACGGATTGTGTGAACATGCACTAGTGGCACGAAACAGTTTTGCAATATCATAAGCACGCTCCAAATTGCCATTCAAGTTGCCTAGGCTTTCTCAGAATCGGTGCCGTCTACTTTCCTCGAGCGTTGGAAACTTAACTCCCAACGGAAGCAGCCTTTCCGCGACAGATCCCCCGGCGATACATGGATGTGGTTAGCGCGCCATAATGCGATAGGGCACCCGCTCTCTTGCTTGCCTATTCCCTGGAGCGCGTGGGCCGGGCGAGCGGGCGCGTGGGTTGATGCGACGGGAGCCCGATCACCGCCAAGAGATAGGCAAACCATGCTGCCAAGAGGGATCGATAGGGCGTGCGTGAGTAGTTCAGATCACTACTCTTGGCCACACGAGCGCACCTACCACTTGAGCGACGCCATGACGCACTTGAAACCTCAATTAACCGGGCAGAACATTGAAAGATGATACTTTCTCAAAATTATCCTCGGACGCAAGTTACAATGCACGGTGAGAAAGACTTTATTTCTGTGACTGGCGATTGGACCAAACAACCAAAATAAAAGAGGAACTTTGTCTCTCCTAAACAGGTTCTTGAGACCTCTATAAAACTTTGAAGATACTTGTTTCATCTATGAATCTATTTACGTATACTCGCCTTGCGTATTATCTCCCTAAAATCAACACGAGTTTCTCAATCATTATAATCCACTTTAGATGTCGACATTTACTAAATTTAGGTCCAAACTTGGTATGCGTGCGAGTGGAAATAACTTCGTGGAGGTGAGGTTTACATTGTACTCAACGTAGTGATAGACTTGGTATTTTTCCACTGCATTAATTTACATAAAAAGTTTAAAAGGGAAACATGATTGTCACTATGAAGGTTTAAGTCCGGAGTCACCCAGAAATGCGAAAAATGTTATGGTAAAAATATTTCCAGTTAAGACAAAATAGAGAAATATGGAAGTCCTACCATACTTTTTTGCATAAAATGTCGTACATCTACATCAATACCCTGCGAGCCACCAGAAAGGTGTGTGGCAAGGGGTGCAGCACCAGGAGGAAACGGTAAGGAATGAGGGGGTTAGGGTTTTTCAAATGGATGGGGAAAGGTGGGGGGAACCTGCAATATAATATATATATATATATATATATATATATATATATATATATATATATAACGATTGTCCGGAAAAACTCATACGAGCGGCACAATAATGGGCTGACACAACATAACACAAATAGAAAAGAATAGACACATATAAAAGAACACTTACACGGTAAATTGTTCGAGCTTTCGGCCCTCTAAGGGGCCTTCTTCAAGAGAGACTCTTGAAGAAGGCCCCTATATATATATGCACATACACACTTCAACGAAGGCCTAGCATATATTTTCCTATTTACTCAATTCAGTTCAGAAATTATTAGGCAAAATGAAATTATTCTAGCATACTTCAGGGTCAAAGACCACACGCAGTACGAAAACTTTCAGCTTTGCAAATCCATATGTTTCGACGGGACACGACGGTAGGTATTCCATCCATTAATAGCCGTCGGATCTTAATTATTCAATAGAAATTTTAACCAATAATCGTGACCTCAAACCAACTTGCCCATACGTTTCTACGTCCAAACAGAAATGCATCTAGGAAATCCTCTGCATTACTTCAAACCATTACGAGTGTGATTCATGCAAATATCTTGGCTACACTTTCCGTCAGACTAAGCGTGCCAAAGTTTCCACGTTCCTCTGCCATGCACTGATTGTCATAATAATGACAGTATAGTTATGCGACACTTGCGGTCGGTTCTTTTTTCATCAAGGGCATGTCGTGAATAATTTGACTCTTTCCGGGTTCATTTTCCGCCATTTTTTTAAGCCTGGAATCAATAATCTGACCGTGGGATTTGTTTTATGCACATATTCTTTAGTTCTACGTTTTACCATATTTATTAACGTTCTAGGACCTTAAATTTCATTTTAAGAAAACTCCGTTCTTTTTTGAGGACGGGGTTAAATCTCACGATCCGCCATATTAAGTAGTTTTTGGAAATATAAGAGGTAGTTCAGATCTTTTATATTCAACGCATAGATTCTTTACATATTTCCACTGGATTTATTCACCTCTCTGTAAATTTTATTAATACTTTAATAACACAGCTCCCTATTTTCAGTTATTTTGTTCTTGAGCCTCTCAATCTATCAGTGATTGGTTATTCTGTGGCCCAGAACCTATATTTTATGGTTTCTTTCCAACAAAAGCTATGTTTGCCGCATTCCATTTTCCCGCGTTTAATCACTTGCAATTTTTCGTTTACATCACCCCTCTAAGATTACATTTCCCTATTCCCTTAAAAAATTCTTTCTGTAGCCTTGTCTTCGTTCAGCCTACTAAAATATTTCTATATTCCATTAAATTGTCATTTTTATCGCAAGTTCATTGAAGTGCAAGAAGTTTGGAGTCATTCAATGTCTTCCAAAATCTCTAGCAACTACAATATTTGAAATATGCTGCCTCTTTTGGCATTTTTGAAGGATTCTTATCGCTGATAGATTTTAAAGAGAGTATTTAACATGACTCCATTTTTATGAAAATAGAATCCCAAGAGTAAATTCAGTTACATTTTCGTAATGCAGATTCCATAGTAAGTCCGCAGATGGCATTCCAAAATTCTAGCATTATTTGTTTCCCTATCCCTAGACGTTTTTGTACAGTCATCATGTTTTAATTTATTTCTTCTACTTCCTCATCATCATACGTTCACAGGCACTTAGCATGATAGAACAATTAGGACTTTTGGAACACTAGCCTTCTAAACCACGTAATCAGGATTCTTCTTTATTCTTCAAAAGACATTAATGAATCGCCACAACCTTTGGTTCATAGATGCAAGTAACGTTTTATTTCACGAAATTCAAAATATTTTATCAAGTCTATTGATTACACACACACCTGTCCAATATTCTTTGGCTCGTCCAAAGTAATTTTGAATTCAAGGCTCGTTTCGAAAACTTTTCAACACACTCGGATGTGAAACTCTCTCAGTAAGTATAACGGAGAATAGATATACGAGGGTCATCCGGAAAGTAGTACCCGTTCGTGCCGCATGAAGTGCTGACGACGCGAGTAGCCGCTGGACGAGGTCAGATAGCTTCAGTGGCTTGTCTGCCTTCTCTGAGCCAAGTTGCGTGACGCTAGCATTGCCTGTGTTGTTTCTGTGATTGTTTACAATGTTTAAAAAAATTGAGAACGCCGCCAGTTGTGAAGTGAGGGCAGTGATTAAATTCCTCAATGCAAGAAACGTTCGCCCATGTGATATTCATCGCCAATTAAAGGAGGTGTATGGAGACAATGTAATGGACGAGTCGTCTGTTCGGCGGTGGTGTCGCAACTTCAACATGGGGAGGGGGAACACACACGACGATGAGCGTTCGGAGAGACCGTCTGTCATTACAGACCAACTGGTGAGCTCAGTTGACGAATTCGTGAGGAACGATCGGCGCGTCACAATTGATGACATCTGTGAGCATTTTCCCAATGTTTCTCGAACAATTGTTCATGAAATTGTTAAACACCATCTGCATTATGCAAAAATTTGTGCAAGATGGGTCCCTCGCGTATCTCAATGAGCTGGCGGCGAAGGACTATGCAGCAGGAATACAGAAACTTGTCACACGTTATGACAAATGCCTTAATTTGCTTGGAGATTATGTTGAGAAGTAGTTTAAAGTATCCTCTTTCAAATAAAATTTTTTATGTTTGTTAATATTTACTTTTGTGTCTTTATTTCACGAACGGGTACTACTTTCCGGATGACCCTCGTATATTCTCTATGTTTCAGTAGCGTTCCATTTTGTGCAAAATTAAAAAATGAGTAAATGCCCATATACTATAATCCACTTTATGAAAGCAGAACAAAGAAGATGAGTTGAAAACAGAGAAGGACTAAAGACCAAGTTTAACATATAGCACGAAAAGTGAGGTAATTGGGGTGTTAAGAACATAGCATCACTAGGCGAGTTCCTAAGAGGCTAGAGTAAGTGGGTGAAGGAAATACCGTGAGGAAGAGAAATCTTGAAGATCGTGATGGACGAGAGAATATTAAGTTTAAAGGGTAAAGAGAGGACGTAAATAGAATTTTGAAATGACACGAAGGAAGGTAGAACAGTCAAAGAAATGGAGAAGGAGTTAACATAAGGATAAAACGGCAAAATGCTGCTATGCAGTCACACTGATATGTAACGTACATACCAGTTATTAGGGAATGCACACAACCTACCTTCAGTAGATAAAACTACCTAACCCTAAAACTAGATTAATAAATTTTGGTAAAACTCGCCTAATACTGATTCTCCTGTGGCGTGAACATATCGTAAATCAAAGCGGGAGCCCAGTTACATTTCAGTCCACGTTCGGTTTCTCGCAAAAATTTGATACTCGAGAAATCACAAAGCCTGAGTAAAAATGAGAGTATCCGAAAGGGGTCCCCGAGAACCTAACCTTGACCATCCGTTCAATAGTACAGCACTCTACCCATCGGACTACCCTGTCCTCCTTTATTAGACAGATTACCTTGAATGAAATATAAAAAGGACAATCAGTGTTGCAGTTCCATATACTGAGCTCATTTTGAAGAATTGGCCTCTATTCTGGTAAATCGGAGACAGACATATTTATTGGTTCCATCGACCAGTCACTATTTCACCACATCAAAGTTTCTCATACTTTTAGATAGGTTTATCTTTCGCGAGGAGAGGCCAATCCACCCTCCCGAGTCTTGCCGCTTATTATCCGTGGCCGCGTGTTTTCGAATACGCCCGCTTTACTTCCCCAGTTAACCTCCATTGCCAAAGATCGACCTAACAACCGCAACCCGGCGGACTCACACAACATAGCTCCGAGATAACACCCATCCCATACGCTTAAATTACCCACAGAACAACAAGCCACCACGAGAAGCGGTGCCTCGCAAGGAGATCCGTATTTCATTCTGCTTTAATTTCGCTGAGGGATTGAGCGAGGAAAATTCCCGGCTGTTGATGCCAACCTTGAATTAGGGTTGGGACGAGATTATCCATCGACGATACTCTAAGCATAGAGCATTCATCCGTTCGGAAAGACACACACACACACGCACGGAAGGATGTGCGCCAATCCCTACGTCGACTCGAGTGGATTTTGAAAGAATGGCAACGGGGGAACTTGATGGGGGCTTAGGGGCATTGGAAAGGGTTTAGAGGGATTGGGAGGAGTGGGGATTGGCGTTCCAGATTTCGAAGTCTCCCTATTTGTGCTCGATTGGCGGGGAGCGGACTGAAGGCCTAGGCGATCACGATAATTGGTGAAAAAACGTGATGGAGAGGCATATATTCCGTCCAGAATCGATTCCACGATGGGAAAGGAGAGTGAACACATGCAAAGGCGGATCCAACGGTGAGTGCGCTCAACTTCTGGTAAATTCCATTAGAAAGCAGGAGAGGGGTCTTGCAGTGGATATACGAGGATCAGTTAAACGCACATAAGCACGTTAATACTCGCCAGATTACATCATTACCGGATTACACCCCCTTCCATTAAAATTAGTTCTGATTCCTCTGATAGTCAATTTTCAAACATGCCAATATTGATTGGCTTTACTAGGTAAATTACATTTATCTAAGAATATATTGATCTACAATTATCTCACACCTCTCATATGAGTCAACAATGTAGTATTGTGATGAAAAAAAATAAACCTAAATGAAACTGTCGCAAATTTTAGTCGGGGTAAGAAAATATGGAATACTTCTGTAAGGTGCTATGCTGCAAATCTCCCTTTAATAACATTATTTCCATCGGGATAGGTATTTTTAAAGAAACTTTACTTTTGTTCAAATTGCAATTATAACTGGAAAATGTTTAAAATAATGGTGATGAGTTCTCAATCTATGAAAACACAGGATAGTAAATATTCAACTCAAACTGTAGTCAGGCCGATGGTGGCTAAAGGAATTCAGAAAATACAATAGAAAATTTAACAGGAAATAATGTGCTTAAAACTCGGGAACTGAGGATAGAAATTAGTTCCTTCTTGTTGAATTTGAAACTAAATTTATCTGAGGGAAGAGAAATCCTGGGAACAGTCACCATTTTTCGTGAATAAAGGAAATACATGTACCCTAGGAATTTAGAGATATTGCAGCAATTTCAAAGACGCAAATAATCCATTTCATGGAAAGACATCTTAATCAATAGGATTTGCCAATACAACGAAAAAATTCTAATTGGAGGTTAGAAATGATAATAGGAGAAAAAAGAGCATCTGAGACGATTTTAAGTGGACAAAAAAGTCGAAAGACAAACTAAACGGGAGATAAAATTGAAATTCATCAAACCAAAAAGGGAAGTATGCTGAATATAACATTACACAGTAGCCTACGAAAGCGCTTCTTCGGAAAAGAAAAGAGCTTCTAGGAGCTAATTTAAAAAGACTACAGAGGAGAATAAGGTAAAAGCTTCCGGTTTTACTCCTTGGAATTTCAGCTAAATAATAGTAGAACGCACAATGTATGCATGGTTATGTGTCAATATATATTTGTTTTATATCAGTGAATAGTTTTATCCATATTTGGATATCAAAATATGACTTCACTTAAAAGAAAACCTCGGGAAGTGAGGATTGAGTAATATAAGAAAAAAAGATATGAACACGCATTGAAGATGAACACAGGATTTGTGGAGAAGATCAAATCACAAGCGTGAAAAAGGTTCTTTGACCGAGGCTAGAATTTCGGATCTTTGACTTGCCACACCAATGATCTAAGGTATCGAGGAAATATATATTACACTGAAATCAGCGTGGGTATTATACAATCCTTTTTATGTGTTCGAATTCCTTTTGCTTATATATGTTTCCACGTGAATAAATACTACGTATGTGTCCGCAATGTGGCGCGTTTTCGTATTTAAAAGCATATAAAGATAACACCTTCATCTGACAAATATTCCAGAAGAATTAATAATAATATTCCTTACTAATAATATACTTCAAGCACGAGAAAAACAAGAAAAGTTTTAGTACTCTAAGACTCGTCCCCTCAAGCATAAAGTAGGTCCCAAAAGCGGCTAAGTTATTAGCAATTTTTTCTTTAGAAAAGCGTTGGCTACTAAGGATCTCCGACTCTTTCCGGAAGGTGAAATGAAAGAAACCAAGCCGCATTCGTCTCTTTGAAGAAGAATTAGATAAATTTCACTGCAATGCATCCATTTTAATGGATTTAATTATGCCTTAATTTTAGTTTAAATCAATATGATAAACGCTAACATTTCATAATATGAATTTTGTTGGACTAATGAATTCCATAAATTGACAGAAGAAGAATCACAATATTATTCCACGGTGTTGGCAAATTTAATTTTTAAGCAAGACGTAGAAGCAACAAAAAATACATTTGAGGTATTACACACTTTCTTCAGTATCTTAAAGCTTCTAGACAAAGAAGGCCAAAAATAAAATCAAAAGAGAGGCGAAAGAGATAAATTAGCCTTTCACGGTTTTCAAGGGTAGAAGTGAGAAAGGAAAATTGAGGACCTCAAGAAGTCATTTTTAAGTTCAAGAAATTAGAAAGAAGCACTAGGTTTTCATTAAATGTATCGATAAAAGGGGTTTCCTGGCGTGTTCGTGAAGTGGAGCATCCAGACCGTCGGATAAGTGTGCGCATGATCGCTGATCGTATTGACATTTATAAGACGACAGTGCACACCATTATTAATGAAAATTGAGCGATGCGAAGGATCTTCGCTTAACTCATCCCCACGGTCTTGACGACCGACTAAGAGCAGAGTCGAGTGTCTGCTTGCGAGGACCTTCTGCAACGACATCACGACGATTCCCCAACCCACTTACAGTCGACATGGCACCAGCAGGCTATTTCCTATTACCAAAAGTAAAATCCTCCCTCGAAGGACACCACCATGGAACCCAAAGTGCTGTCAAAGATGCTTGCATTCATTTTTTTAAGGATCTTCCAGAATCATCCACGAACCAGAGAGCATTTGATTCGTGGAAAAGCCACCCTAAAAAGGGAGTCGACTCTCAAGGGATGTTCTTTGAAGAATTTTGAGGCATTGTAGCAATACCTGAAATAAATCTATTTTTCCGATACTTTTTATACAAACCATGTAATATACCAATAAAGATGCACCGAAGACATGCCAATGAGCGAAATAAGATCTGAAAGGCATCCTTTTGGAAATGAAGGGCAACTAGAAAAGGAAAACACATACGAGATAAATTTAGATGCTTATACATGGTTGTTGTACAAAGATTACTCAGTGTAGTTGCGCCTAGTTTCAGCGATAAACATCGTACTCAAATCCACCGCTATTGGTCGCATAACCTACCGGAGGAGGTTCAATATATTGGTTTGGAGGAGTGTGCTGGAGTTTGGTGCTGACATTTGAAGGGGTGGGTCGCGGCACCCTGATTTGGGTCAAGGGGATTCAAACGTTTGGGATGGATTCAGAGGCGGCGGGGTTGGTGAAGCAGGAGACGGATGGAAACTGCTCGAGGAGAGAGGGTTGGCTTGTGGGGATGAAGGGTTTTCTTTACTGGAGTCCCTACAGCCGTTTATCCATCGCTCGTCCATTATTTAAGTGGGCCGGCTCACGTTCCGTTGCGATTTCGCGTTAGGACGCCGATAACTGATATTTATGTTAGCCGATACGGTGTTTTAAAAATACAGGCATGTACCCTTCCAAAATGGAGCTGGGAAAAAATGAGCCGTAGGCAGCACGAAGGTTCACACCTAAAGAAGTACCATCGCCCATCACATACAGTATATAAAGTAATCAATTATGGCCGAATTCGACGCGACATATTCCCACAAAACAAGACAGAAAAATGATGAACAAATTCCAATACAGAGACAAAATCAATTGCTCCGGATGAAATAAAAATTAAATTACTGATTTATGAAATTTTTCATCCGTCAAATAAATAACATACATTTACTACCAGAGTTTAATGTATTTATTCACTTTCTTTACTTTTGAAATGATGATTCTGGACCACTGAAAGTTGTTTTAACTCCACTGAAGGTAAAAGCTTGACTATAAAACGCATCATCGGAAACATTAACCGCTCACTAGTATTGTATAATCAAAGAACACCACAGATTCCATCAAGTTCAAACATTTATCTCTTAAACTTTTGTGTCCAGTGGAAGATAGATAATTAAGCAAATGTATGATAAAAATACATCCTTGAGCGTCACCCTAACCGTTGATTTGGTCAATAACAGCCGTATCCAGCAACATGCTTTTGAGGTTTCCCTCCTATCTGTCTTTGTTCTGGGTTCTTATCATTGTAGTGCCACTATTCCCTCGAATGTTCTGCCGCACTGGGCTCTACGCCATTCCCATGCATCTTCATCCATTAGTATAACACTATAGCAGGACTTACCACCAATAAAAGAGATTGTCCTCAGTTAAATTAATGACTAGGAAACAAATGTTTTCCATTACTCCCATGAAGATGCATAGCATATCTCCCAAATGAATGTTACATCTTCAAACTTCGGGCCTGAAGATGCAGGCTGCGACGCCAGTGAAACCGTCCCCAAGTAATATGGAGCCACGCAGGGGCCACGGGAAAAAGGAGTTATGGCGCATATATTGCCATCAAAACTGGTGCTAGGATCACAAAAATCCAGGCATGTCACATTAACAGTTAAATATAATACACACAAGCACAAATTGCTGATAGTGGTTGCAATGCAAACATAATTACACATTAACTGCTAAAAGTGTCCATTCTTACGTTCTTAGCAAGCATATTTTGTACCAGATGTTTTCCGGAAAAAAATTGTCATGAATACGAACAAACAAACCCGTATTACTGGCAGAAAATATGACAAGTATATTTCAGTAGGTATTTTAGATGGAGGTCTTCGACTTCATGAACTAGAACTTTGATCTTGGGAGTTGCCAGTTACATATTTGAGCCTTGTTTTATTCACTGGAGACAACTATTTGAATATTTTTGACATCTATTGTACATTCTTTTCTTGCGGCACCAAGGAAACTATTTTGGTACCAAATTATGTATGTAGATTCGTCCATTTAGATTAAATAAGAGAGGTAGGCACCGACACAGAAGGCATAAGTACTCCATCTTCCATCACATGATACGCAATAGTACGAAAATCGAACCGAAACTCCGAAATATGTTAGATCGACGAAAAGTAATTATTTCTTTGGCCAATTAGTTCAGGATGTATATAGGCTATACATTCAAATAAATATGTGAACCAATAATTGCAAATTAATTGCCGGGCCCTACCACATCCGCCACGCGCCCTTGGGAGGTATTATGTAAATGTATATGAACATATAATTTATTGTAACGCTTCAGTAATAACAATGTCACATCCACCAGCGGTCAGTTAGCCTCTTTCATTATAACCACGTCGTCAAGTGATTGCCCCAAAATGTGATTGCTCAATCATCGGTGACGCCGAAAAAAACCTAGGCTACCCCAAACGACGATTTAGCCCCGGGTCTATAAATGACGTGAGGTTCAGCAAGGGCCAATGTTAAAGATCTCCTCCCACAATCGAACAGAGGGATCACATACTTGGTGGAACACTCAAAGGCATGGCGTTCAATACAGCCGAGGAAGGTGCCTACTATTCGGCTTATTTGAACGGTTAACCACAAAAACAAACTAAAACTCTGAACCTCGTGGTTCCGGCGCAGTACAGGTTACAGGGAAGAATGAATTCGGATTGTGCGCATAAAAGGGACCCGTTTCCCCAGGAGTACCGAAAAAAGAATTGGATTATTCAAAGGTTAGGGAGAGTGGACGAAAGGGGAGGGGAAATTCAGGGGATAGGGAATGTTGCCATGGAAGCGAAACAATGAATGGGCTACAGACGGGAAATTTCCTGGCCCCCGAGTCTTGAGTATCCGGAGCACAAGGTTTTTGATAAGGTCAGGAGGAAGGGAGGCTTGAGGGTTGAAAAGGAACGAAGTGAGAGGATTCGATAAAGTTGGAGGGAAGGCCATGGAAGCCAGCGGGGGAGAGGAGAGGGGAAGGGACCCGACGCCAGCGGCACGAGGGTCAACCTATAAGAAAGGGGAGGGCACCATTGGGATTTGGGAGGTGTAGGTTGCAAGCGGAGGTGGCCGGTACCAGGATGAAAAAAGGTGAATAACGGTGATTCTTAAGTAATTTGGCGGTCGAATGAACTATTGTTTTAGGTTTTAAATAAAATATTCCTGTTCCAAGAATCAGTTTTGTTATGACTATATTTGGCGAGGAAATAATGGGTACATGATATGTTCCTGACAGCGTCTTTCTCTCTTATATTTTCTAGGTGATTCCATCAACAAATTGTTGGGTCATAATATTTCCCTCTTTGTTCGAAGAAAACTCATCGTCTCTTGTACCTTTCCAAAGTCTCAAGGCTTGCCTGCACTCTTCGATAATCAAAGGTCTATCAACCCAATTCCACAACTACACATAGCACTTACCTTCTTCTCGTACTGATTTCACAAGCGGATTTTCGCTGATCCTTTAGCAATTCTTTAGTATTTGCCCTCTCCTATGTGCCCCAAAAACTTTCAATTTTTATTCAATTTTCGTAAATACCTTTAAAATAAACCGATCTGGCAAACTGCTGACCCAAATATCCTTCTAATGTGCACACCCTATGATTTAAGTAGAACACCCATGCATCCGACCTAATTTGAACGGCTCAATTCAATCCTATCTACTATATTATTTACGTCCTATTCCAATTTAATTGTATTCAAAAGCTTTAGGTGCTCTTAATTTTCTGATATTTTTTTTAAACCCCCATGCCTTCCACCATTCTGACATCTAAAATAAATCGCTAGGCATTAACCCGCAAACTGCCACAGTTTCAAACAATGGCCGCAGGGGCATGGGATTCAACGTTGCAGAAAAAGAGGAGAGTTTCGAAAAATACAGGGTGGATTCCCAAGCAGAACTCGCAGAATGAGAGGGCAAGGGGAAAGGGCAGTTGAGAGTGGAAAGGGAGTGTCTAAAAACAGACCAATCGTGTCCGGCTTCAGGAGCATGAAAATCTAATTGTATTCTTTAGGGATACTATCGATCCCATAAGAAAGGGCGAACACAAAAAACAGGACGCCCTCATTGGCCTGACTTCGAGCTCTTGCGTCCTTCTGAAACTGGCAAACCGATTGGCCACATATCTAAAATCCCTGGCCACATAGGAAACTCACCTATCATCGTCGTAGAAAGAGAAATGAGTTTTTCCCCATCTTCCAAAAATTACCCCTTTAAAATCCCAACCAAACTTCCTTTCCCTTTCCAGCCCCATTAGTATAGCATGCCTTCCTCCATTTCTTCCCAGGGGATTCCCTAAACCCATGCCTTCCGAGCTCATGGCAAAAGTTTCAGGTAATTCAAGCCATAATGACACACACGGCCGTGTCCTTTCACCGACATCGTGTGACCAACATCATAGGAAAGGAAAAACACTGCACCAGAAATATCTTGGCAAAACGATTGACCAAGGAAGCAGGTTGTGGTACATATATATATTTAGAATAAAGAAGTATCTCTCAATTTAGGATGGTTTAGGATGCATTAAAGGAGTCGAGAATAGTTCAAGTACATTTTTTTTTATTTCTATTAATGATCTTTTACCAATCCCCCGGGATTAACGAAAAATTAACACCGCAAGTAATACGCGTATGCGCGTTATATGCGTAGTATTACACTTTTGGAAAAAGAGTAATTCCCTCCCATTTAGTTATGAAGTGAAACAAACAGAAATCGCGAGGGTAGATTCTTTTAAATAATTGGGTGAAAGAATTACTCACGATCTGTCCTGGATAAAGCTCATACGAGAAATATGCGCTCGTGCTAATAAAAAATTGGGATTTGTAAAAAGAGTAAGTACACAAATTTTTATCACCATTGGTGTACTTAGTACAGCCACAAAATTTATGGGTTTTTTCCCGACGGATGTCGTCCCATATCTTCTAAGCGTTTTGAGCCTGATAATATACTCGGAGGATAGTACATACTCGGAGGCATTCTGAATCCCTCGCATTCTTCTTGTATCACTGGAGTCAGTCAGACTATAATTATGATAAGCAATACAGCCAACTCACACAATGGTCTATGCCAAACAAGAACTTACCTCACAACTATAAAGAAACTCGCCGTCATCAGAAAATTCCGATTTACATATTATATGATACTCCTGATTCGAATGTCAAGCAACTTAATAAAAAAAACGCCCACTCGCCAAATTTTTTCCTGGATATTCGAATTAATTGTGCAATTACAGACTTATTTTAAAAATCCCAGATTAAATTTACACCATGATCCTAAACTTTCTCAGTAAAGTAAAATTGATAAATCTTGGAGATTCGTGAATTAAGCTGAGTTTGATTATATAAATTAAGTGTCAGCAGATAAAACATATGAATTTAATTGTCTGCCACTTTAATTTAAATTTAGCGGGTTCAAAGTTTGAAACAAATATTACACCCATTAATTAAAAATCCATATTACAAGCCTGGAGTTAGTTACATGCACAACGACAAAATATGATATCTATTCTCTGCAGGATGTAAATAAGGGACTAGGAATAAGAATTTGAGAAACTTCTTTGTATCAAAATCGGATACCATCTTCCATTATAATCCAATTGAGAATAACCCCAGTTGACGAAATTTTATAAAAATAAAAATATTTTGTGCTTTTATACGTAATTTAATAACGTATATTTTAAAAGTCATTTTATTTAGAGTATAAGGATTATTTCAAATATAATAATCTGGAAGACATTATTTTTCTCGTAATATTGATACAGGAAATGTTTCCTTCACGAAGCCTTAATGAGATTCTTAATGATTAGCAATAAGGATTTTGCAAGAAAGAATGTCGAAATAAAATGACAAGAAAATTTATCAAAAAGCTCCTGGAGGTTACAAGTTTCAACAAAACGTAATAGCTCGATCTGAAATGAAATAGTTCGTCTATAAACTAATCGAAAATTTATTTAACTAGCGTAGGAACTCTAAAAATGAACATCCTATTATGAGAGAGCGAAATATTAAAATATAATTTGCTTGAAATGAATTGTATGGAATGTATATGGATTACAACAAATAACTGCCTAAAGAGTTTTGTAGAAAATAAGGGAGAGGCAACTCCCAAGAGAGGAACAGAGAGAGAATAAACATCTTTTGAACACTTCCTCTCGCTTTCCTTTCGTCAATTGTTCCCGCCCGATTCCCTTGGTTTCCTCCCACCCTAAAACGCACATTACCGCACCACCGCTGTCCGCAGAGACCCTTCACCCAACAAGCCCCCAAAAACACTCCCGCGACATTAAGAGTTTGCTGTTTTCCCCCAAAACGCTCTGAGGCGGTGCCGTCGAGGAATGACTGCGTGCGCTGCGGCCGGTGGCCATATTTGAGCACCGGGGATTCCTCTTCCCCACTCCATTCCCATCCGCTTCGCCCATCCCATTCTCCAATCGCCGTGGGACATAACAACGGGTACTAACTGAAATGCGTGGTTGGAAATGTTTCCTCTCTGCCGCTGCCGTCTCTCTTACACAAGCTCCGTCCTCTATGGTCGGCTTTCCTCCCACGGGACGCAGATGGACGCGTAATGAGAAGCGGACGTTTTCCGAAGCAACTTTGTTCCCGAGCGAAGAACACGGGCTTGCGGTCCTGCTAGATGTGGTGTGCTGCTCAAGAAGAACATGAATTTGTAATGGCGAGACGAGAGGTGAAGGGTCGATTCGGGACGAGATAAGACCCCCTCCTTCCCCTTCCGTTAAGAGGTACTCTAAACGGGGTATTACCGGCGTGGCAAGCATCGCACGAGAGTAAGCGATGAGGGGAAACTGGAGAAACGAAGGCGGGCGGTGGTGGCTTCCTCAGCGACCAAAGAAAAAGAAACAATCAATGCCGTCGACTGATTCGTGAAACCCCCGACAGAAAGTTTAGCGTATCTTTTCACCAGAAAAGATGCATTGATTAATATGTCAATGCCTTGTGACACATTCGACCGCCGGTCTTTCAAAATGAAACACAAATAATTGTCACGCAAAGACATAAAATAACTACCAAACCGTTGGAAAACAAACTTCACCTTTATTATCCACTATTCCATTTACTAGCGGCGTAGAATGATTTATACTTGCGTATCGTCGCATTTCAATAGAAGAATAAAAATGTAATTACAATTCCTTGCTTTCGAAATTATGTTATATATATATATATATATATATATATATATATATATATAATATGATACTTATCATAGAACTATCCTGTGTAGCCGACACAGTGTAATTAGGCATTCATAATATTATGACTTCATCTCGAACTTATTGGGCTTATTTTTATTACGTGTTTAGCCTTTTTTTCACTTTTTTATATTTACGAACTTTATCTATCGATTTTTGTCGAAAATCTTTAAGCAAATAATCTTTCGATCAAACAACAGTTTTGGATGTCAACATAAACCCTAAAAAAATAATTTTACTAATCTATAATTATGTTTTTGAGGTGTCAGGATCTCTAACTTTTAACCGTTAAATCTCACACAAGATTAAATGAACGCTCACGAATGCACTCAAAAGAAATGGTAAGTGAGACGTTATTGTTGGCAGAAGATGATATGTTAGTAACAGCTCTCGCGAGTCACAATCAAATTACAACATCAAAATTCCCTCCTCGAATGTAGCATCAAAGCAGTACGAAAATATTCTAACCGTTGTATAAATTTGAATTGAATTGGTATTTTACTCTAGATTTATTGACACAATTGTTCCTATGTTCATATGGACGACTTTGTGAACACATTCTTCAACTGTTTAAAATTCAGCAGAATTAACGAGTGAAAAATAAAAAAAAAACTCTCGGGTGTAAGGAAAAGAAATTACTCATTTTAACACCAATTATTATTTTTGCGCATCTAACCGGAATCTAGAACGCGGTTTCCATATTTTACTGTTACTTTCAAGAAATAACGTATATAACTGTGAAATTGTTTGAGCTAACGTATGCAAACAAATATGCACAATAAATATACCATAAATCCGAGGAAATTATTTTTGCAAATCCAAGTAAAATTCTCGTCAAGGCTTCTTTCAGAGATTGTGTGTGCGACTTACGCTTATTTAGCACGAATTTTACCCAAGAGAAAGACCGAAACCTTAAACGATATGCTATGTGAGTATACTTCACGAGTTTTTACAAATTATTTTGTGTTTTGTTATGCCACCCAGGTGCTGCTTTATACTTATACGTATACTTATACGTATACTTTATACGCATATCGGCATAGATACCTGCTTTCCGATCTTTAAAAATCCCACCCTTAACCGCCATATTTGATTCCCTTCCCAGTTAATCCTTCACCTCCTCCTCCACACTCCATAATCCCTCCCTTGACCTTTCTGTCTGACCTAAAGAAGGCCCCAAAGAAGGCTGAAAGCTCAAACATTCTAAAATGTTAGTGTCCTTTCACGTGTTATCTATTTTATTTTGTGTTCTAATGTGCCGTCCAAATATAGATATAAACACAAATATAGATTTTTAAAACATGGAAACAAAAAGAAAGGAAACTCACAAATGTAGTTTTGACGTATGAGATAGTTATGATGACGGTCATGCCGGCGAAACGTCGAAACTACATATATATGTGCTTTGTGTTACTATGTTTCAAAAATCTATACCTGTGTTTTCATATATTTGTGCGTCGCTGAAGAGCGTTCTATTTCGAAGATGTTGATAAATACATATACAATCACGCATACATCCTAACACACGTATATCCCTACCTCACTGCTTGGTGCGTGGTTTAAACGGCGATGAGAAAATGATTGAGAGTGAGGGAAATATAGGACAAAAAACATCTCCAAAAGAGTGGACAGGAAATGACGAGCGACCATTCATGGTCACAGGCCCATGACTCACTCCCAAATTAAAACGGAAAAGAGACCTCAGTGTGGAAGGAAATGCAAATTCAAATATTATACATTTGTTTTGTATTTAATTCTGGTATATTTACATTATTCACCTCGCGATTTGAATTGCTTGTGCATTTCATTTCCTGCTGCGCTAGATTTCCATCCTGAATCTGAGTGAGGGCCACTGAGTTGCGGACACCTCGAAATCAACACGCGATTCTTCCGACATTTTCCAAACCCATTCCTTCCCTTTGCCCATCACAACTGGTTCCCCACCTGAGGTAGATGCAGAAGAGAACACCCACACCGTCGTGCCTAGGAAATGGCTGTTTACTGTAGACACCTCGAATTAATTATGCACAAATATTGTAGAGGCTAGGCGCATATTAGGGAATCACTAGTTTTTGAGTTTTATGTTATTGTAAATAACTAGCCAGTAAAATCGATTGCAGCAGAATCTACTCACATACTAGCAGAGATAATGGGTCTTTCCGCTAATGCTGAGCCTACGCGCCCAAATAAGAAATGAAAAATTGCTTGAAACTGGCAGGATACTGGGACAAAATGACCACCCGTGCCAATTCTATGCCCATTTATAAGAAATATCCGTACCGAGTAAGGCTATTTAAATGCAATGGGACATTTAAAAACCAAGAAGAAATCGTAAAAATTAGTTGTCTAAGTGATTACTTAAAATATTTAGTTATTATTACACACCACTATTTGCAACGAATTAGTATATGTAATTCATTTTTCGCAATTTAATTATGATTAGGTTTAGGCCAATTTTCCATTTTTTAGGCATTCCCTTAATGCATTACAAATAGGTCTTACTTCCTGCCAATCCATTTCCTTGTATCACTCTAATTTTAAAACAAAATATGTATTAACTACTGTCTCGGTTAATAATCCAAATTCCACCATTATGGGTGGTATTCCAATAACCACCATGGGGGAATTTTAAATACAAATATGTTTGCTCATTTAGATGGCAATGGAAGTATTTGATCGCTTGAGACAACTTCGACTATGTTGCGGCTTTGTTGCGTGTTTAACATTCATTCGAAATGTCTAAACAAAAACATGAAGGCGAAGAGAACTTCTTGTGGACAACTGCGGAATAGTAGAGGAAATAGCAAGTCCGAGTGAGGAATCCACTTCTCCGAGGAACAGAAGCTAGAGCTTTGAATTCAAAGGAATGCAATGCAATAGTCGGACGACCTGAGAATGGAGAGGTCCTGGATTCCTCAAAGATTGGCAATAAGAGGTAGAATTCCAGGTCGTACGCCTTTGGTCAGTTCAGAGAAGCGGGAGGTAATCACTCTAGAGTCGAATCAAAGCAAAACCTTAGCTTTAGCATATATATCACATTTTATTTACAATTCTGCAATAGAGAAGCCTAGACCAACATCAAACCTAAAGAGGACTGCCAATTAAATTGAATAATTATTTCATTTAACAAACCATGAACTATGAATGACGGTAAACATGACGAAAGGGTTTATTTTTGCAGTCAGGTCAAGACTGCAATATTCTCCGCTCATTTAACCACCAGAAAACCAAAAGGAAAGAGGGAGTGGAGAGGGGAAAAGAAGGAAGTGCAAAGAAAGTATAACAAAGATGTTTTGAGCGAATTTGGGAGACAGTGAATTTTACATCTTCGGGTCAGGAGAAAAGAGGAGGCCTCTGAGAGACGATAAAGGAAGAAGGGGGAAGGACATCCCATTAGCACGGGAAATACCCCACAGGTAAATTAAAGAACGGACTACCCGTAAAACACACGTAAGACGAAAATGGATAAGAAAGGGATGGAGGTGAGTTGATTGGCCGAGAGCGAGGAGTAGGTGGGCTTCCGTGGGAGACGCGAGACGGGAGGAAGCAGCTTGGAAAACGAGGACCCTTGCAGGCTATCACATTTCTTGTTCAATTATTTTCGAGATACTTTTAATGTCACTGGGATTCAACCAAATGACACGACAAGAGGTTCACGCATTCCTAAAATTAAGCAGTAAGACCGAGTTTCTTTCGCGTTGATGTAATTACGGCAAGTTTCAAGTCCACATTGGACGTATGCCACACCAGTAATAACTGCAAAATTACCAAGCCTTACGACTTGAAGAGTCAAGCCAATTCAATTCATGTTTAATATACGATCGTAAATCACTTTTAAATTGAATGACGTTTCAGAGCCGGAGAGCCACTGCTGGAGAATGTTTGTAGGGGGGTTAGGACATACTCCTCAATCATACGGACTCAGGTGATCGTGATACACGTCTCTGCGAGAGTTGACGATGATAACCAGTTCTTCTAGCACTTTTTTATCGGCAATTACTTCATACTTTCTGTGGTCATGATTTATTCCTGTAAAAAAAGCTAACCCTATTTTCTCCGCGTTAGATATTATTCCTCCTAATTCAACAATTATACCTGTACAATGTCCTGCAAGCGTAGGCATGACCCCATCGATGCCGTAACCTCAACTACCTAAACGCATTTTCCTAAGAGTACATTCGATCATCAAAAATAGACGATGCAAAATCCGAATTTCCCAATGGTGACCGCACCGACCTAAAATTACTCCATTACTTTCCTCGTTTACAACATTTTCCGACAAGCCGTTTTATGAAGGCCGTTGCTTGTTCTCGGACAAATTTTTGTTACATTGACGGTAAAGTGCAAAAGAAAATCTTGAACTTTTACGCGTTTTTAAGTTTGATTCCTTTTATTATATATATACTTTTTTGGAAGCTCAAGTTAGTATATATATATATATATATATATATATATATATATATATATATATATATATATATATATATATATATATATAGTACAATACACAGTAACACATAATATAGAAACACAAAAAAAGAGAACACTCACACGTATTTTCTTGATATTTCGACGGAAACAATCCGTCTTCCTCTGAAGATGTAGAAGTATATATATATATATATATATATATATATATATATATATATATATTTACTACCTTGAGCTTCCAAAAAAGTTATATGCAAAAAAAATAACGTGGGTCCTGAGGTCCGGGAATAAGGGTAAGTTAGGTAAACTAGGTACTGAAATATTCAAGCTACGATTAAGACTAGTTCAAGGATATATCAAATTTATAGGTAACCTATACCAATAAATACACGCGGTTGTAAGATAAACATTTAGTCTCTTCCCAAACTGTGACCTAAAAAATAATATCATATTACATTCTTAACTGTAATAGAGAGCGAGGTTTAGTTCGGCGCGAAAAAGCAGGCGTTGAAACAAGATGATAAGTGCACAATGGAGGCTTATGAAACGTTGGTGTGGAAAATAACGTATATGTTAAGAGGACAGGAAGGAAAATAAACGAGAAAGCGCAAGGCTGGTGGGTGAGAAGGGGGGATTGTTAGAAGAAATAAAAAGGAGGCAGGAATGATGAATGTAGATCATTATGGTTGCCAAGGGCGGATTGAGTGTTGAAAAGACTGTGGGCGGAAGGGAACTTTAGGCAAGGGAGTAAGGGGTAGGGATAGGATAGGTGCGTTCGAACTAATTAAGAGAGAATGAAGAAAGGATATATGAAAGTCTTGAAGTGTCTTGTGATGTGGGATATTAGATGAAATTGAGGCAGAAAGAACGCAAGTGGAATTAAAGGATTGTTTATTGTTGAAGAAAGTCAGGTTTTGCCTAATCCATAAATTAAGGGGGGGGTTCTGGGTTTGTGCTAATCCAAAACCTACCAATGTGTACACATTGAATCGTTACCCAATGAAAGCATTAATCAGAAAGCTTAACAGAACATTTGATACGTATGTGCATATATATCTTGATATATATGCACGTATATATCTTGCTGATGTATGATAAACATATATATGTGCATGCATTTATGTACGTATATATCTTGAAGGAAAATCTCACGAATGTGAAAAATAATTTAAACGGTATCGCAAGATAGCGCTTGCGAACGAAAGCACAGGCATACATATACAAATTAATTTCACACGTATTCCGAATTTTTGGCGGTCCAACCAGCTTCTAGTTTAAGAACTCCCCGATAACAATTCGAAGGTTTTTTATTTGGTTATTAAAGGTTTTTCTTTAAGCCATACATTTAACCACCCAATATTTGGAAAATGGAGAACTTCCATTTTTATCCAAATGAGGCAATAATTTTAAAGCAATCATATAGAGCATAGTTACTTTTGTAATTTTCAGTAGGTAAACAGAGTAAAGTTAATTAGCTACAGCAATGATACCTATGAACTGACCTGAATGTGACAAATATTCCAAGGATCCAAAATTCAAATTAAACCTCATACATTAGATTGCGAACAGGTCCTCGTTCTGTATAAGGAAATGTGTTGTCTTGAAGTGGTTTCTATAAACAAATGGTAAGCATGAATGCTCAAAAATCTCTGAAAACAGGGACTATTTTAGTTCCTTGGAAACGGAAGGTCAAACTGATTGGATTCTAGATGAGACAACTTAACATAATCGGTACCTTGTTATATTTTATTTTTAATTCTTGAGTGGAAACTATATACAATAACATCAGGCCTCAGAGGTACCAAGTTACCTATTTCAAAAACTAAAACAATGGTTTCTGCAAGCCCTTGGTTACAACTAGCGAGAATACGCAATCAATATGTATCATGATTATTTTTAGCATCTAAAGATATGTCGCAGGCAATGACCGAAAGAGTTAACCGTCATATGTTCGGACAAAACCAACGTAATTCACCCGATGCATTCATAGATAGGTGAGATTTTAGAGCTAACCTAATTATAAGGCCAAGGGGTTGTGAACGTCAATGAAAATTTTAAAAAAATAAACAATTTTTGTCTTAAGTATGATATTTAGAAATGTTTTGCAACATTTTATTCAATTCAAATATAAAAACAACAGTTTGTGAGAACATTTTCAAACGATGCAATAAATCAGATATCTTTATCCCTTCGCACAAAAAGCAAGACTTTTCAACTAAATCTCTTCTCATAATCAATGTAAGGAAATATTAATTAACTATGGATACCTGTGTACCAAAAAGTAGGGAGTTCAATTATAGTCACGAAGTTTTGTGATGCAAAAACTCACAGAGAATTGACCTAGAAACAGCAAAATGTATCCTAATATAAGAGTAGTTGTAGCTGCGTTACCCTGCTCCGCGATTTCCTGAGCAATTAAATGAAAGAGAATGGCGATTTCATCCAAAGGAGTATTTTTGTGCGGATGAACACCACTTACTTAAATGGCGAATGAAGATAAAACGAAACCTTTTCCCCGAGAGCAGTAATCGACCTGTGCGCATTGCTGGCATTTGGATCCCATGATGGAGCTCAGATGGAATCCTGAGGGATGTCGCATGGGGTTCAAAGGCTTCTCGGGGCTTCAAGAGCCCATCGTTCACCATACTGTCACGGAATAATGGAATTTCACCGTTTCGACCACAGATCCACCAAAGTAAAAATTTGAAAGCGTAAACTCTTGGATTTATGACCACAGCTCCGGAAAACCAATTCATTCCAGCCGCACAAGAGACAAAGGGGGTGGTTCAGGGAAATGGAGCGGCGGAAGGGAATACGTAGGAGAGATATGACGCCATTTCAATTTTTAATTGATGGCGTCACTTAACCGAAATCATATCGTGCGATCGAAAAAGATTAGAAATGCCAAGGGAGAGAAATGAAATCGGTGCTCCTATAAATGCACAGAATGCACCAGTGTAATGATATTTGAAACACGTAGGAGCCCAGGATCTTGGGATTTTCGGTTGACGGGAGCAAAACTGGATTTCCGAGCGAAATTTCATCCAGGAAGGAGGATTGGTCACCCCACCACGGATGCCATCCGATGAGGCCCGTGCCAACAATTTCGAACCGCATTTGGATTTTTTCCCTCCAGATTAAAAAATAAGAGCCGCGGTGAGGGTATTATGGTACGGGATCACACAACATACATTATTCAAGGCCGGGAGGAGAAAGGACAGAGCATGGACGATGGCCGTGAGCGAATGGGAAAAAAAGGACGAAATATTTACTAATAAATATGCGCTGAAAACGACTCCCATTTTTTTGCGAAGATAAGAGGTGATGTAAAGGGATGGGAGGGGTTGGTGTGCTTTGACCAACTGGGAATATGAGTGCGGGTGGACGCCACGGGGGCGGCGAGGGTGGCGGAAGAGCTGAGGTCGTCCAGTGTTACCAACCCGTCGAGTCTACTCGATAAAATCTTGTGAGGATGCGAACATTCTACATCGATACTAAAAAGCACAGATCTCACGTTACGAAAACATACTACAAACTCAAGTTAATAACAAAATAACACTTACCAAGGAATCGCACTTTATCATCCACAAGATTTTCTAAGAGTCCTAACTTCTGGTATTTCACATTAATTATTATCATCATTAATTTACCGGAGTAGAGTAGAGTTTCTATGGGCCCCGGCGTATTAGTTGCATCTATAAACCCTGTCAAACAAGACGCTAAGACTTCTTCGCCTTAAATTACAACAAATCACTTTTTAGCCCAATATATTGTTTCGCCTTTGTTCCATTTAAAATACCTGATGCGTTCCTCTACACCTTACCCGACATTCTCCGCTCTATATACGTTTCACCACCTTCATAATTCCATTGCCACTCTATCAGTATGCTCTGCAGCCTCTTTCAATGAATTCTTTTAATTTCTTTTTTCATGAAGAGAGAACGTTCGTTCTCCATCACCATCTCTTTCCAAAATCCTCCTACTGCAATCATACCTAATAGCTCTTAACACCCTGCAAGCCTATTCAATTGTTCTTACTACTTCGAAAACTTTCTATCAAAACACTTAAAAAATTGGAGAAATGTTTTACATGCTCAAGTTTAGTCGCTGTACTAATGAGTAAGCCTTTATTAATATCCAGCCCGGACATAAAAAAATCGTGGTGTTTTAATGAATATCGTCATATTTAAGTTACCCGTTACATTAAACCAATCAAACATTTAGTTGTGTTTACATAATTAAGAGACGGGGCACTGGTCAATATTAGCTGAGCAGCGATTCGAGTACTGACGTTACATCAACAAAAATGTCCACAAAATCGTTCGTAAAATCAGTATAGAAATAAATACGTACAAATACATTTGGCACGCTAGAGCGTCATGCACCTAACAGTCATTAAATAAAATTTCTGAAAATAGAAATGGAATAACAACTGTTTATGGTATGGATTGGCACGAAAATAAAAATAATTAAGATGTCAAATTCTTACGTACAACAGTGGACTTAAGACCGAAGATAGGAAAGATAGAGAAGGCTTCGTAATGGAAATATTGAGGGAAACTATTTCTGCAGGAGCAGCGAATTGAAAAAGGCATTGGAAAATGATCACACAGGCAATGATTAGGGTGGATTTGAGAGCTGCGACGTACCATTTCTAGGATTTATAATTAATTTGCAATTCAATCCATCAACTTTTAGCCCTTTGTGTAGGTGTATTAGAAGTTGGAAAATTTAGTCTAACCTCATATTTACACAAGTGCGAAAGTTGGTTTTGATCTAAAGTCGGGAAAACAATAAAAAAAGGCAACAGGGAGTTCCGGAAAAATCTTCCAGAGCAAAGGACACGATATACTCCGCAATTACATAAATCAGCCAAGAAGTGCGGACTATAAAGTGCCTTAATTAAGTAAAGGGTCCAAAGTATTTGAGGCGGGCCGAAAATGTTTGCAGGTACATCGTTCCTGTCGCCCGGCGTCGTGAGAGGTTGGAAGTGCACCCCATCCATTCCAAAATGGCCTCATTCCATTCCCATCAGGTGGTGCTCGCAAAAATCCAACCCCGCATTTTATCCGCACGCAGCAGCACCCAACGACGCTTCCCATCCCCCATAGAGA
Source organism: Hetaerina americana (assembly GCF_022747635.1). Classification (NCBI taxonomy): domain Eukaryota; kingdom Metazoa; phylum Arthropoda; class Insecta; order Odonata; family Calopterygidae; genus Hetaerina; species Hetaerina americana. Next base: position 3,522,667 of record NW_027287019.1, on the reverse strand, counting down.
AGCTACCCTCTGCCGTCGCTGTCCCCTTTTTGCCCGCTTTTCTTCCTCACACGAAACATATTGCCACTCTGCGACTCTCCAACTTCCCACGTATCTTCCTCACGCATTTTTCACCCTCAGAGTCACTTCCTCGATGCGTAATTTCAGGAAAAGAGAGAGAGAGAGCATGTGGGCGAGAGAGAGAGAGAGAGAGAAAGGTGGGGGAAAAAACGAGGTTTAGCTAAATCCGCATTCTACTCCTGCCGTTTTATTTTCTTTGCACCCGACGTCACCCCCATTGCTCACTCCACCCCCTCGCTCACATCCTCAGCCCTCCCCGACCTCCTCCTCCTCCCTTCCGGTGCCCTTTTGCCCTTTTCATTCCACCTCCCGTAAGTCGACGGGACCCATTCCGACCGTCCCATTCCGTTAATTACACCAAGAGGAAATATAGAGAGGGATCTTGCGAGCGCGTGTTTGTGTGCCTTTGTGTCCGCGAGGAAAGAAAGGAATGGGAGGGAAAAGTATGATGGCGGAGGTGGCGCCGCACGGAATAAAAATGCTCCCTCCTCAGGTCACTCCGTCTCCCACGCGCCTGGGTTCATCTTGGGACCACCACGCAGCAGCACATGTGAGCGTGGACGAAAAGACAGTCAGGCTGCGTGGACAGTCAGTCGCCTCGCTTGTTTGTTTGGCGTTCACGATGATTGAAACTCTCGTCCGTGGACGGACGGAGGGCGTGGAACGTGGGAAAGGACAAGAATGAAAGGGGGAACGCGAAGGGAGGCGTTCAAATACGCCTTGACTGGTACTGCTCGGAAAATCGGCGAACTGCGTACACGAGCGGCAGATTCGGTTTCATTTAACTAAGAACTAAAGCTATCACCCGGAGGTTCGTCGGGATATATCCGTAAGCAAGTACACGATGGGGCGAGCAGATTTCCACCGAACGCAAAGGCGCCCCCGATTTCTGTTTGTCAGTTTGTTTTGTAATTTATTGAGCGCATTCAAGATAAGCAACAGAATGGGGATTGAGTACTGTTCATTTAGTAATAATTCTGATCTTCCTTCTTTGAAAAGATTAAGAGCATTCAATCACATATTATACAACATATATTTCAATTTTCTATAAAAGGATGAGTAAATTTTTACTAGGTTATGAATAGAAGATTTTTAAAAAAGGAACAGTTTTATACACTACTTTTTCCGGGATTAATGAAATATTTAGGAGCATAAATATATAAACATTTCCAATGGATTCAGTCAATTGTAACAGCTGATGGTAATGAATGCATCATTAAATATATCAGCGCGCGAATTTCTGCACAACTTTTTATAAACTGAATTTAAGGCATTCCGTTAATTTCCAATATACAGGTAATACCCAAGCCTATAGGCTGTTGCACAGCGCATTTAGAATTGGAGAACAGTAAACACATTCGACATGCTGGCATTCGATGGTTAACAGGCAATCACAGAATCTCCCAGATTGACGAAGAATTTTGAGCCAAGTGCTTGCCAGCCATTGTACGAGTATAACCAAAATACTATGTTCACACCTTCCCACAAATCTTGGTGTTCCGCTGACTGACTGAAAACCGTGAAAATGATAATAAAATATCCTGCAGGATCTATTAAAGGTAGTAGTTATATGAACTTGTGCGTGTGTGTGTGTATGTATGTATGTATGTATATATATATTTATATATATATATATATATATAGAGTTATTGCTTCTCTCTCTTCCGATGAAGACTGAGTAGAATTCCGTCCGAAAAAATAACGTATGGGTGTTCCTTTTTTTTGTGTTTCTATATTGTTTGTTACTGTGTAATGTACTATTCGGCACTTCCGTGTTACGTCTACGAAAGCATACATATATATATATATATATATATATATATATATATATATATATATATATATATATAGATACAACACTTTTTGAAAGTCTCACAGACGTGTATAATACATAGCACTAGTGGACACAAACAAAAACACACAAAAAGAGACACACTATTTTTCGAATTTTCGGTGGTCGTGGCCACCTTTGTCCCCCTCTTCCTTGATAAAGGTAACAACGACCACCGAAAATTCGAAAAATAGTGAGTCTCTTTTTTGTGTTTTTCTGTGTGTTTTTGTCTGTGTCCGCTAGTGAGTGCTAAATGTTATATATATATATATATATATATATATATATATATATATATATATATATATATATATATATATATATATTTTTTTTTTTTTTTTTTAAGGTAATCTACCGGTTAAGGTAGGTTTTTCGATGGACACAACTACCAAACAAATATTTTGTGACTACTAACAAAACACAACCCTAAATTCTACTCTACACCAGGTCCCTCTTCATCTCTGAGTACTTTCTTCCGCCCTTCATCCCGTCCAACATCCCTATCCTGTTCCTTCCCTTTCCTCTTTTGCCCAACATTCTACCCTCTATCACAGTCTTCAACATCCCACTGCCGGTCAACACCCCCTTCATCCACTTTTCCTGCCTCCATAGGATTGCTCCCAACAAACCCCTCTCTTCGTCCACCATACCAAGTACTTCCTCATTTGTTTTCTTCTCTGTCCATTTCACCTTCTCCATTCTTCTCCAGACCCACATTTCAAAAGCCTCCAGTCTACGTCTATCCTCCTGCTTCAATGACCATGTTTCCGCGCCGTACATAGCTACGCTCCATATCAAAGTTTTTACGAGTCTTTTCTTAACATCCTTACTCAAAGTCCCCGTCATCAACTCCCTCCTCCTCGTGAAAGCCTCTTTGCCTAGCGCAATTCTTCTCCTTACGTCCCTACTACTTTGACCGTGTTGGTCCAAAACACTACCGAGATACGTAAACTGTTCTACCTGCTCTAGTTTTTGCCCTCCTATTTTAATGTTAAGCTTGCCCTTTTCCTTTCTAGAAAATCGCATAACCTTTGTTTTATTAATGTTGATTCTCATCCCATACCTGTCGCACTGAATTTCCAATTCACTCAGCAATGCTTGCAGCCCCTTGGCTGACTGACAAACTAAAGCTTGGTCATCAGCAAACCTAACTGATTTTACGAATTCCCCGCCCACTTTCATTCCTACCTCTAGTTCTTCCCATGCCTCTTTGATCATTTCCTCTGCATACAGGTTGAACAGCAACGGTGATAATGGGCAACCCTGCCTTACACCCCTTCCTAACACTGCCCATCCTGACTCCCCGTTTCCCACCCGCACCTGAGCAGTCTGAGACATGTACAGGTTGCGGATTAGCCTCCTTTCCCTCCAATCTATTCCTATTTTCTGCAGAATACTCATTAGTTTTTCCCAATTCACTCTATCAAACGCTTTTTCCAAATCTAGGAAACAGGCAAATACCTCCTGGTTGTGTTCCATATTCCTCTCGATTAATAATCTCATTACTGCAATGGCATCACGCGTACCTCTCCCCTTCCTAAACCCAAACTGATCATCCCCTAAGTAATCATTTGCCCTACTCTCTATCCTTTTGTTTATAATCCTGAGAACAACTTTAGCTGCGTGGGATATCAAACTAATTGTCCTATAGTCCCCACATGACGTGGCCTTTACCTTTTTCGGAATCGGAACTAAAACTGCTCTCACAAAGTCTTCCGGCCAGATTCCCTCCTCATAAATGCTACGGATCAGCCCATATAGCCTCTTCCTCCCACATTTTCCTAAGCATTTTAAAAGTTCCACGGGAATGTTATCTACCCCCACGGCCTTATTTAGTTTCATCTCCCTTAATGCCCTTTCTATCTCATTGTCTAGTATGCCTGGACCTAAGCTGTCTTCCTCTACGTCATTTTCTTTTTCAATGTCTAACTGTGTTGGTCTGAGTTCTTTACTATACAGTTCTTCTATATACTCCTTCCATCTCTCTTGGATCTTTCCTGCGTCAACTATTACCTTACCCGCCTTATCTCTAACTATTAGCATAGCTCTTCCTTTCTTACTTCCCGATAACGATTTAACTTTGCTGTACAGCGCACCGATTTCACCCTTCCTCTGGAGACTTTCCATATCCTCGCACTGCGTCTTCCACCATGCGTCTTTTGCCTTATTTGTTGCCCGCCTCAATTTATTGTTCAATTCTTTGTACTTCATTTTGCCTAATTCTGTATTTATATTCTTCCATTTTCGCCGCTCATCCATCTTTGTAATCATCTCATCCGTGATCCATGGTTTCCTAGTCCTTTTAGCGTTAACGGTTCCAATAGTGTCTTTTGCGGCTTTAGACAACCCTTTTTTGATCATTTCCCATTTTTCTTCGATAGTAATAAGCCCTTTACCATCCTCCATGATTTTCTCTACCGCCTGTTTGTATTCCTTCCTTTTCAACCCATTTAATGCTTCTACATTCGTTTTTCTAACTCGCCGCCCCTGATATATATATATATATATATATATATATATATATATATATATATATATATATATATATATATATATATATATATATATATATATATATATATATATATATATATATATATATATATATATATATTTGTGTGTGTGTGTGTATAGATATATATATATATATGCGGGTCGTGGTAGTCCAGTGGGTAGAACATTGGACTGCTGACCGGAGGGTCCCGGGTTCGATTCCCGGGAGGGGCACTCTGGGCACCTGCAGCTCCAACCAAGCTTAAGCGATTTTTCGGGTACCAGGTCTTCCTGGGAAACCATAACCCGCACAGGGAAAGGAACTGGCCCCCCTACCCTGATGTGTGAATTTTCACACGCCGTATAGGGCTTAGTACTGGGTGAACTCTCCCATAAACTACCAAACCGACCTTCGGGTGGATTAATGTGTTTATGGTTTATGGTGAATATATATGTATATATATATATATATATATATATATATATATATATATATATATATATATAGTTATATAGAGTTGAGAATATTACACAAAAATCAAAAAGATAACACAATAAAGTACTCTCATATATATGAAAGGAATATTTGGCCCTCTCTTAGGCCTTGTTGAGGTAAGAGAAAGCGGAAAGCTTAAACTCTCTTAAATGTGATTGTCCTTTTACATGTTATCTATTTGATTTTTTGGTTCTAAAGTGCCTTCCAAATACTATATTGATTTCGTGAGTGTGTCTATATCATCGATCTATCTAACTTGGCTGATGGATAAAAGCAGTAACAAGTAATGGAAATGTATTCTTTACTTGAATTTAATGTACATTCGCTTTACAAACGAATGTGTTAACGCTTTACCAATTAGGGCATAATCCAATTAATAAACTAATTTAAATGCAGACAACTTAGTCACTACGCATAGATAATAACGCCAATACTCCAAATCAGGCCTTTATTTTTTTTGGGTTTTATTCTATCCCAATCTAACTCAAAAACTTTATTTTCAGGATTCTTATCAGTATTTGGCAGGCTACAAGAACTGAAAAATGGAAATGAGACACCATTTAAGAAATACCCTCAGCTCTGACAGTAAAAACCAACTCTCTAGTAATTGGCCGCAAATAAAAGCGGGAAAATTAAATATTTCATAAAAGGACAACCTAAGGCAGATATGTGCGCATAGTTCATGAAGTTCTAAAGAAATTATTCAATTAAAATGTTATACACCGTCTATACTTTTTACTACTGAAGCTATTAATAAACACGTAATTTTACCTCAACGTCCAGATATTAGATAGGATTGTAAAGTAAATGTAAAACTTTTGTCCAAAATAGCTGGTGCCAACGTCCTACGCCCTATCCCAAGCGTCCAATCCTTGGCAACGAACATCCTTTAAAGAACCTTGTTTTCGCTTTCAAGGAACAAACCCAACATTTTAATATGAAAGGCGACGGTATTTTTTAATTAATGAGAAATATTTCGGAGACGTAAAAATGTTTGAATAAAAATCTCCAAACTTTCCCATGAATTTCAGAAGATTCCAGGGCGTAGGTTAAAAGTAATATTAAGAAAAACGAAGAACCAGTATTTTATCAAATATTGCAGAAAAACCAAAGAGTCGCAAATACAGTTTATACTGTACTTAGCTTCTCTTTGCATTCGACCTTTGTGTAAGTTTCAATGTCATCTGATATCAGACACACCGAAAGATACGAACGTAGAACGAGACGTTTCCCGAGTTTTCCAAATTATTTGACTTGATTTCATGAGGGGTGCATGGAATTCCACTTGTTTAACTCAGCGGAAAATTGCTTTCCTGCCAGGCATTCAGCCCCATAGGGTCAAGTGCCCACTTAAAAGTTCATCGACCGTGCACAAATTCACACATAAAAAATACTGAACTGTGGAAACAATTAAAACACGGTGTCTCAGGGATAGCGTTTCGTTCAAGCGAGCTTTCCTTGGCCAAAAAATATATGTAATCAATCAAAGAGTATCATAAGAGTCGCTCGTCCGAATCAAGCTGATCCGCTTCATTTTTTGAATTAAGAGGTACGATGAAAATAATTATATTGAGAGTAAAATCAAATTTCAATTTTTAAAGGACTGTGAACAATGCATAATTAAATATATTCACAACAATAATCATGAAGTATAGAAATGTGTCTAGTGTTACAAGGAATCTATATAATATTATGAAATACATGTCGATAGAAACAAAATTTGGTAAAGGCTTAGTTTCCATTCCGGCTCGTTTTGTTGGGGTCATATCCATCAGCAATTATATTACCACGGAAGACATTCATAAGAACTCAATACTGATTCATCGACATTCGGTTGTCAGTCGCCACCAAATAACTAGTCGGTCAAAGCAAAATGCTGAGATAGAATAGAGAATTGTACCTGGAAGGTTTACTCGTACTTTCTTGAAAGCATAAGGTATTTCCGCTTAACCCTGCTGCGTAGTCTTAACTCCATTTCTTTTCCGCTCAATAATACGCTATTGCTGCAATGGACTGTTCTGGGCTATCTATGCCCGAAGCGGAATTTGACCTCTTAAAAGGTAATAATTTTGCCGACTATTTCTGATTCTGTATTTGCTTTCCGGTGGCCATTCGCTCTAGCATAAGAGTTTTTAATCCAAACTCTCGTGAACCTTCCAGTTAGCCCTACGGTCCAATTATCGAAGAGCGTTCCCAATAGGGTACCTTGATTCTTGTGAACTCCTACATCGATACCAGTCTCACTAAATCCAATGATATTGCCTTAGCAAAAGTTTCGACGGGCAAGGAAGCGCGGAACCACAAATCCGCAAAGCAGTTTGACCGCAAGGGAAGTAGTTAGGCCGACTCTCCGATATGATACCCCGCTACCGGAGTGAGTCCTGCAAGGGGGGGCGAGGGTCTAGCTGCGAGACGGGGCGAGAGAATAGGGCGAGCGTTGGTGGAGGCAAAGGGAGTCGCTGGCTGCCCCGTCGGGAGAAAGGGGGGATGGGGTTACAGGATGGAAACCGGAAGAGCGAGGAGGATCATGGGAAGGGGGTTTTTCGGAGGGCGGTTAAGGACGAGTAGGGGGATGGGGCGAGGAGGGGAGGAAGGGTTGGGCGGCAATTCAGAAGCCGCACCGTGAATTAGGGGCAATTATCCGACTCTGCACAGCCCGAGAAACTCACACCCCACAGCGGCACACCCCGTCCCGTTGTGGGGGGGGGGACAGGCCCTATGGGAGGGTGCGAGGGTTGATGGCGGGGAGATGGGGGTGTTCGTCGCGGGGAAGGGGGGCAGGGGGTTGCGTCATTGGGTCGTGTCGCTGTGCGGTCGCAGGGAGAGGCGCCTGTGGGCTGCGGGCGTTGTGGAGGGGGGGCGGACGGGGGAGGTCGAGGATTGGGGCAGGCCACCATTCCGAGAGAGCAAAGGGGCCGGGAGCAATAAAGGGAGAAAGAGATGGAATAGGAAGAGAGCACGGGAGAAAGGAAAAGGGTGAGGCAAAATTAGCCGTGGCTCTGGATGGAGGAATGAATTTGAGTGAATGTTTTTCGCCTCAAAAACTCAACAGAGGATGCCTAGAAATGGGAGCTGCGTGGTAGAAAATATTTCCAACGAAACTTAATTCAAACTAAGCCTTACCAAATTTTATAAGCAGACAAATTGACCAACTAAACTTTTCTCTCAGGTTACCTTTCGCGTGCTGCCCTAAAATCTCATATGGCTAAGGCCATGTCACCTCACGACTTCCAAGATGGTAGTGACCAATGCAGCGAGTATAAAGAAGCTTCGCATTTGGCTCAGGACTGTGAATTAACTACGGACATTCGATGGTCCGGTACACTCTGAAGGAATTGAACACACCACATTAGTATGGGCAGAAAATATACTTTTCACTTGAGTAATCATGGATGATATTCCCATAGGATGAACATCTTCCAGCAGAAATCTCAAATTGAATTTAAATGACAAAAAAGGCATATTCATGCTGTTTCCACTAATTATTCTTCAATTATACCCGCGTCAACTCTGAAACATGTGTATCAGAACGCTACTCCGGAAACCCATTGAAAACAACCTGCCTGTCATAGCTACATGAACACATGCCCATTCCCAATGCTTTCGGAGCTTATGACCCACGGGTTAACCGGTGAGGTCACCCCCCTGCGGGGCATTCTGGTCTGTGTAGAGTGTGTTATCTCCGGATAAATTACGGTCGCTTCTATTAATGCTCTCTAACAACGATTTTCCACGAATTAACTTTAATTTGATATTCATTACAATAATTTTCTCAAATCAATACCTAATTCAGACCCGAGACACCCCTGAAGATATAATTATGCATGCAAATAACTAAATATCTGAGGAGAATTAGAATTCTCTGAGGTAAAAAGATGGCAAGCGCTACATAATTTAAATTCCAGTGATTAGGTGCTCAAAAATTTGTAGTAAATTCAATTCAAGAAACAACACTACTTGATAAAGCAGGTAAAAGTACGCGATTTATCTAGTTGACAGCATTCTCCCAGGAACGGCACTAGTCTGTCTAAATACATATAAAAAATAATGACTTGAACTGATACTCAGTACTTGGTAAAGCCTAGGAGAGAATGATTTTTTTGGAAGCAATGAGTAGGAGAAGGAAGGAAAATCTGCAGTGATCCCCGAACTTAGCTGGAAGATGAACCTCGCCTTCACTGGAGCAATTGGCTGGAGCTGGAAAATCTCTCTGAGGCGGGAGGGAATAATGCGTGCTCGGGAGACGGCGGCAAGGATAAGGAGTGTGGAATCTGCAACGGGGACGAAGAAAACAAAAGAAGGAGAATCCACTCGGACTTTGCGCCGGCACGAATCTCTTATTTTTATCTTTTTACATTACACGCCAGGACTATCGCCAAGGGCCCTTGATGACGCCAAGGATAATACCCGAGGACAATTCACAAGGGTTTTTTCCTTTTTACTACGAGGAAGTATTTTTCTCCGATTTTATCGCCTTGAGTATGAAGTGTACCCTCCAACGTGTTATTTATGGTGGCAAAATTGAGACGGCTGGCGTGAATAGCCAGCAAAATTCACAGCCATAATAGAGTGTTGAATTTCAAATACGTCGTAGTCAAACCACTGATAGAAATGTTAAATATACCAGAGATTAATATAGTACATTCACTGTGCAATTGTTTGCTTCGCAGATTTTGATAGACAAAATTGGGCAAAAACAGGGAATGTATTACAAAAGACAGAGGAAGATTAGAAGGAGAGAAGACATCCGCGAAATCCTGCACTTGTCTCAGACTGCTCCGATGCGAGTAGCGGATGGAGAGTCTAGATGGGTAGTGCTAGGAGGAAAAGGAAAAAGGTTCCCAATCTCATTTGAAATAAAAAGTAGAGGAAATGATGACATGGCATCGATGAACTAGAAATAGGAATGAAAGTTGGCGGGGAATGCGTTAAATCAGTCAGGTTAGCAGAAGCAAAAGCGTTAGTTAGTCAATCGACCAAGGCGAAACAGTCATTACAGAGCGCATTTGTGAATCAGTGTGAAAGGTATTGGATGAGAACAAACGTAAACAAAAAAAGCCAATGATACTTTCGAGAAAGAGGAAAGCTGAACGCTAAAAAAAGAGTTAAAGAAATGGAGCAGGTGGATAAGAAACATGTATATTGGAAATGCCTTAGATCAAGATATATAACGAGAGGGACTGTTTTCGGCAAAGAAGCTTACATAATGAGAAGGGAAATTATAGCAGGTACTTTAAGACACAAAGGCTATTTAATGGGAAAAATTAGTGAAATCATTCGCATGGAACGTGGTTCCGTACGCCTTGCGAACTATGTATACCAGCATGCACAAAGCCGAACGGCGTGTGAAATTCGCACATCAGGGTATGGTGGTCAGTTCCTTTCCCTATGCCGATTAAGGTTTCCCAGGAAGATCTGGTTCCCGGAAAATCATACAGCTTGGATGATGACCTGAGCGGGCTGGCTCTGAGGGTGCCCAGTGAGCCTTCCCCGGGAATGGAACCCGGGCCATCCGGTCAGCATTACAACACTCTACCCTTGAACAACCTCGAGCCACATATGGCTATTATATATTTGTAAATTCTATGTATATGCATTTCATGCTCAATATATTCTAAGTTTGCATGTGTCTACTGCATATTTCACTTCAAATACACTTTCACTAACATAAATACAGAAATAATATTAATAATGATATTTATAGAAATTAAAGTTAAATGTGAAACATCAAAACAAATTAGTTGATATTTTTATAATTTAGGGAAAGGTAATTAAATTTCGGCGTGAGCGTAAAAAGAAAAAATAATGTTTCTCTTGACCTAATATCATCTACATCTACATCTACATAATACCCCGCAAGCCGCCGCAAGGGCGTGTGGCGGGGGGTGTTAGGTCACCAACCGTAAAAACGAAAAATACCACATGCAAAAAACAACACGGAAAATTACACCCCAGCAGCGCACACACTCATGCAAAACTCCCTCCATCCAATACTCATGCAAACACATTCACCGCCAAACAACAAAAAACTGCACCCCAGGATACAGCACGAAAGCCATCCTAAAACACGCAAGCCAGGACACAACAAGCAAGAATGTGAAACATCACTACCACATGAAAATGCACCACAAAACACTCAACCCCCCAAAGAGACAGTAAAAGGAAGGGAATTCGACCCAACGTTGCAGGTAGCAGGAATTTCCCCCCGCCGGGAGGGAAGAGGGACTGAAAGGGAAACTTAAAAACAGATGAACAGAACACGAATGATGTCATGCGGAAAGAATGGGTTATTATAACAAAACACATAAGGTTAGTGGAAGAGCATGCATTTAAATACGACTAATTATTTTTTAGACACTGAGGGTGGCAAGTGGAATTTTTACTATCTATAATCCTACAGTTGCTATCCCGTATTGTCCGTGGGAAGAAGGAGTCCTTGAGTCGGCTAGTCCTGGCATCTATTTCCCGAATTTTATATGCATGATCCAAGCGACCAATGTATGTAGGAGTACGAATAATCTGCGAGACCTCGGTGCTGAAACATGCGGATCTGAATTTATTTAATAATTTCAGTCTTGCATTGAATCGTCTCTCTTCTAATGATTCCCACCCCAAATCCATGAGCATTTCGGTAACGCTTTGCGTTTTATCGTAGGAATTTTTTACAAAACGGGCTGCCCGGCGTTGAACCTTCTCAATTTCCCGAATGAGACCTTTTTCACTCGGGTCCCACACGCTGCATGCGTATTCTAAATGAGGCCTTACAAGAGCGTGGTAACAACGTTCCTTGACCTTTGAGTCACTTTTGCCGACAATGCGTCTAATGAATCCCAATTTTTTATTTGCTTGACCGCAGACTTTACGTATGTGAGTCCCCCAAGTTAAGTCTTTAGTGAATGTGACACCTAGGTATTTTACCGTATCAACTACTGCTAGGTCACCTCCAGCTAATTTGTAAGCAAATCCCGTTGATCTTTTAAAGAAATTTATCACTGAACATTTATTATAATTTAGAGTCAATCCCCAGTTAGAACACCATTTAGTAATGCAATCTAAATCCTGCGCTAGAATAAAACGATCCTCATCCCCAGATATCTCCCGATAGATCACCGTGTCATATCTATGAATTACAACTATTAATCGCTTAAAATGATTTAATGACTAGACATTTGCACTCTTCCAAGAACACCTTTATAGAAAAATTATTATGCCCCTCAGGGTTATTCAGTAGCTCATAATTCACATTACAAGGAGAACAATTCAAATTAATAAAATCTTACTTTATTGAATACAGTGAATAGACCAATTAAAACACTCTAAGTTAACAACAACATTTCTTGTAGGCATACTACCTTGATCAAAAAGTTCCCGGAATAACCACCGTGTGGCGCTCCCATCGTTCCGATTTGAGTTCTGTTTTTTTTGTTAAATTGGTACATCTGTTGTTGATATTCCCTTTAAATCTTAGTGTCATAACTTGACATTTGCAAAAGTTACGTAGCCAAGAGTACATCTATCTCTGTGTGTGTTGGCGATTTTTTACAATTTCTAGTATATTGGATAGCTTCAATATTGATTTGGAAACATTGACTCCTCTAGCAGGGCTATGATTATTTGTACCACTGGAGTAAACTGCGATAGGAAACTTATACTGGACTAGTTAGCGCTTAGTAGAAGCCATATTCAAAACCACCATTGTAGTCACAGCAAGTAAATAAATTGATAGAGGGAAGCAGAGACGAGAAAAATATCAGAATGAAAGGGAAGTCAACGGCCCCCTCATTCCGATTCCAATGGCTATAAATTGAAATTAAGTTCCCCGTAGTATTTACCGTACGTACGATAAACATTTACAATTATGTGTCGATGATGAAAGATAATGAGGTTGATTAAGGCCTTTTAAAATAGAAGAGGATCTAAGTAAGTTCTCTCGTGAAGGCAATAAAACATGTTTGGATTGACCAGTTGTGTTTCAAAAGCTCACATGAATATAGGGACGCTCGTTTTCATCGGACCTACCCCAGTAATCATCAGCATATATTTTGGCCCAGGTACTTAGATTTCAGATTTTATTGATTATCTATTTAGTTGAACCGATTAATGATTATTAGCCATCGAATGTAAAGGGGCTTTTGACCGCTTTAAAAATTGATAATCATTGAAAAAATCAAATATCTTAATTCTGCAAGTTTGTTTGTAATGTAACTTTTAATTTTATTCGTACACATTATATAAAGAAGGAGGTGCTACAAGATGAAACTGGTACATGTATCATCATTACATAATTACCATAAACTTAATTCTATCAAGGTTGCGCCCGCACTGGTATTCATACTAATTATTTTTCGCATTTAAAATATTATTCCGGATATGCGAAAATGAGCGAGCAAGAGCATTCACTGAAACGGCGATAGAGGGATTAGTCCTACCGGATTGATACTCTCCCAATGGTTGCCCCATTTGAGACCCACATAAAATGTTTTAATTTCGACTCCAGGCGGAAAATAAATGAAGTATACATGATCCACGCTCCTTATAAATCTGAATCCAAGTTCCTGCACTCGTTTTCAATTGAAACATAGTGTAGAAAAATGAAAATTGGTCTCGGTATATTTCAATGAGCGCAGAGTGGATCTATACATATTTTACCCCATTTTTTGCACCCTCTGACGAATAAGAACTAATCATAGGATTTACTGGCTTGATAAGGTATTATTACGACCGCATAGAAACACCGTTTCCTTATTATTAATAACCCTGACGATAGCCGGGTAGTTTGGTTTATTAGCTCTATAACTGGAAATATGAAAGTTGCAAATATTCATAATCCACCCGAAATCATTAAAAGCTAGATAGTAATTAATTGGACAATGGACCAGGATAAAAAAGGTAATTTACATTTTAATACGATGAAACCAGGAGTTATAACAAGGTCAGCGAATAATTATATCACTTATTTCATAAACTCATGCACTCGCGCAAACGTATATGCATTATTTCAGGATATTTTATAAACAATTTAGGAGTTATTTTACAGAAAAACTACTAATTCAATCAGAAAAACGTTTTGACATTACTTAAACTTCATTGTAAAAATAACATAATGAAACAAAGAATATGAAAGATTACACAGCAAATTTCCATGGGGTGAACTAAAAGAGCTTGCCAGTAGGTATGGAAGTGGGTAGATCACTAATTGAAATTCAAATAATGCATTAATTTATGAACAAATAATGAAGATAAGGAGAACATATGATAGAGGGTATTTATATGTAACATGGATTTAGATAACAGAGGCAGCGTTTGTGTGCTTTGAATTATTATGCAAATTTTTAAAAATTTACCATAACGAAAGTAGTTGTAAGTTTTGGAGAAATAAAAAAAAAACCGAGATAAACAAGTATTGAATGCACCGCCGTCCATGAAATAAAATAAAAACGTCTTAAAAAAACGTGCACACACACACACACATATATATATATATATATATATATATATATATATATATATATATATATATATATATATATATATATATATATATATATATATATATATATATATATATATATATATATATCATATCTTCGAAATGGAACGCTCTTCGGCGACGCACAAATATATAAAAACACAGATGTAGATTTTTAGAATATAGAGACACAAAGAAAGGACACTCACAATTTGTTATTTGACGTTTCGACAGCACGGCTGTCGTCTTCAGAATGGCGTTCTCGGGGAAGAGCGGAGAGGTTGTGCGGGGGAGAGGTGGGGGAAGGAGAGGTAAAGGGACCAATAGGAAATGAACAAGGGGGTGGGGGGGATATGTAGGCAGCCAATTGATGCATTCAGTGGGCTTGGTTCAGCCCGGGCGGTTTGAATGATTGGGCCACCCAGATATGCGCCATCTCGCGGGTTCTCACCTCTATTATACTCGCAGATTTGGGAAGGATTTCAATCACCGAAACAGAGAAGCAGTCGTCAAAAGATTGGTTGTGGGAAGCGGTGTGAGTAGGGATGGGATAATTAAGAAAGGTGGGAGATTTGGTGGAATATCGGTGGTTATTCATGCGGAGGGAAAGTGCGGTCGTGCATTCGCCCACGTAGAAGGCAGGGCAGAAGTTACAGGAGAGGCGATATATAATATTTTTTGAGGTACAGGTGGCGAGTGGTTGGGAGTTGGTACTGAGTGAGGGGGAGGGTCCTAAAAGATGACAGCATTTGCAGCGTGGGCGGTTGCATGGTGCGGATAGGGGCGGGGGAGAGACGGGGGTGCTTGAAGTTGGATTTGTGGACTTAAAGATGTCTCGCAAGTTCGACGGGCGTTTAAACGAAACAGAGGGACAGTGTGGGAATAAAAGTGATGTGGACTGAGTGTTATTGATAATTGGGAAGAGGTCACGGATTAGATGTTTAATTTTGTGTGTTCCGGGGAAGAAAGTGGTGATAAGATTAGGGCATTTTGGGCGGTTTGGTTTGGGGAGGGGAGTGTATTGGGTTGACGGTTTGAGGATTTTACTATTTAGCAGTTTTTCAGGGTACCCACAATTTCTGAGGGATTCATGCAGCTGGTCCAAGTATTTGCAACAACATGCAACAAGACCCCCTCCCAACAGAATCATCTCCTATCGTTAGAATGGACAACATTTTAAAAAATCTGAAGTTATTTTCAAATAAGGCAATCAGATTGAAAGCCCAAAATATAATAAAGGTTTAAAGGGAATACTAGCCTATTTGCATCTTAATTCAGTTTGAGTATTTAATCTTTATTGATATTATATGTCATTACAGGCCACTCACGACGGATAAATTACAGCATATTTCGTCTCCGTTTTTGACTTTTTTCCAAGAAAGATAAAATTTAAATAGGCAAAAGGAATTACTGCCGACGCAATATTTCTGCAACTATTTGCTTTTGTGCCGGTAAACGTGTGTGCAATGTGTTGGTCTGCTATTCGATTTACGACAGCCTCCGGAAAATAAGAACCATCTATCATTAAATTTACTTAAACATTTGCATTCACCTAAAATAAGCCACTACTGGTGGCTATAGAATCAATTATTTTTCTTCTCGGTTGCAATGCAACAAGCTAAATGCAGTGCAATAAATGATATGCAAATAGCGTCACCAATACGAAATTATTAAATATAAATGTTGAGGAATAACGGATTAAGCTTTCTCCATACATTCCATCTTGTTTTTTTCATGGGTTACAATTGTTATTTGAATTTAATACACTTAATCATCAACATGATTGCCACGGAATCCTGGCCATTGTAGTCCTTGAGTTAGTTTCTGCGTTCCTGCTTGATGCTTGATAAAGTCGCCATGAAAGTTCAAGCATTTTTCATTGGCATTACATATGAAACAGACTTGTTGGAAATATGCATCATTGATAATTATTGCAAGCGAATCAAAGAAAATATTTCAAAGTCTGCACCCGCCATGAAAAAATAATCAATTTGAGTTCCATTTATTTATTTTGCATTAATTCGAAAACAATACTTTTGGTCTTCTCATATAGCTATTAGCAACACTATATATAACAATGGACGATTGCAAACACCCAAGTGAATTAGTTATTTTGCATAAAGAAGTGGCTTCCTGAAGACTGTATTTGAGAATTTAAAAAATCCGATCAATGAGTGCAAACTTAACATAAGGCAGCAAATCTCAATTGAAACAAAAGTAGAAGGAATTGGAAGAATTTATCATTTTGGAAACAGATTCAGCTAAAATGGAAAAAGGTATGAGAACAGAGTTTTTCTCAAAATTTAGACGAAGAAGATGATCTAAAAAAGGAAATAAAGGTTGGCTTCAACTCTTTTAACACCACATATATTTCGTTTTAATAATAAATATGAACCTTTTTTCCACGTTTCTTTTATTAACCTCTGATCGGAGGTAATAAAAACAGCAGGGCCGTCTTAATTTAAAAAGGAAACATTACAAACTTGTTAGTGAAATTAATTGCGAATGATATTTTTGACACAAAAATGGCACAAAACTATTAAAAGTGAACTTTTATCTTTTAATATGATGTGAGTCAAACAAACATATTAACGAAGAGATCTATGGGCGATAAATGAGTATGGTATTTTACCACATAAATACATATATTATGTCAATTGTTTGATGATGGTATGAATTTACTTTGCATGTGTATATTGAGTGAGTCACGCCCACGGCAAAGTGCTCACACACCGCAGTCTCTCTCGACTCGCCATCTCCGTTCTCGAATGTTCCTCCTTGCCCGGGTCCAACGGGGAGCCGTGGGGGCGGGAGCTTCTAGAGGAAGGAGAAGGGGAGGCCCCGGGGAGTGCACACCGACAGCGATGCAAGTGCAAGTGCGTTCCGGTCCTCCCATTCAGCCACCCACTGACGGTGCACGGAGGAGGGAGTCCGGGGAGGGAGGGATGGGGACGGTGGGAGGATGCAACACCCAAACGACTCCAAAGTAAGAGCCGTGCCGGCGACGGCGGCGCCTGGAGAGCGTCAATTCTCTCCCCCCCTCTCCCCGAAATGTCAAACTGAGATGGGCCACGACAACCTAACTCACCCGCAACTTCGTCCACAGTTCGGCTTTGATTGAAGTTTGGTGTTAAGGAGGTAATCTATTCGTGAACACAAAGCGTGGCAAACAGTTGGATTTTGGCACCTAACAGTGCCATGAATGGAAATTGACTGACTCGCTCCTGCGAATTCCCTATTAAAGGCGATTTCCAAAGCGTCTTGGCCAAATTATTATGAGGACTCTCAATTTCCTAATCTCCTTGGCCAAGTGAATTTAAATAAACTTTTGTTTTTGAGTGTATGCACTTCTATTAAATTAGGAACAATAAAGAATTTTTAACTAAAAATTGACTTTAAAGGGGTAGAATCTTACTTTAAAATTTTTTAATCTATTTTTCATGATTTAGGCACGGTCAAAAAACATGGTATCTCATAATTTTCCGGTGCAAAAATTTTCAAATTTGAACCTAATAGACAATAATGCATTGAGAGAAAACACCTTACCCGATTAATGATAAAACACTAGGGGACTATCCTTACATGCACCAAATTCTTAAAATAATGACGACGACATTATCTGTGCATAATGACAAGTGATAATAAAATCAATCAGCAGACCATTTCGAATATTAAGTATTACTTCTGAAAACCTTTTTGGCATGACTAATAAAACTAATTAAACAGAGTTTCATGTGACAAACGTTGGTAGAGCTTAAGTTTCACTAAAGCCTTGATTGTGAGCGAAATTTAAACATAAGAATAAATTGGAGGTGCAGGTCTTTTCCCAATTATGTTTCCCATGAGGGTATGTTACCCTAAAATCAAACAGCCTGGGTGGAGCTGAGAGTACTTGAAATCATCGGGAATTGGAACCAGATCATCTGGCCAAAAGCCAAAAATTTCACCGAGCTAGACATACAATATTTACATTAATAAATTATCGACATTTTTAAAAAATATAGGCGTTTCAAACGTAGCATTTTTGTAGCGTTTTAAAGGCTTTACGCCTGATTTAATGGCTTAAATATTCTTTGTAGAATAAAACTGGTGTATTGACGAGAGTGAATTATTCTATATAAAATCTATTGCAACTATTCATGACTGATACTGAAATGAAAGACGTCATTTATTGCTTGAATGTTAAGATGAAAGAAATAGGAATAAATAGTGCCTCGTAGAATAAGACGAAACGAGCAGAAATGTATTCTCTGCTCGGTTGATTCTGGAGATCAGTTTCCCTAGCAAGTGAATGACTGGGGGTACGAGGAAATCGATTACTGGATTGCTGCAACACTTCCACGAAGTCTCTCTCCCAAGTCTCAGCGAGGTGTGAGTAAACAAAAACTTCCCTCACGCAATCACCTGAAAAGTTTTCTCCGCTTTGGGGAGAATGTTCTTACAAGAATCATCTCGCCCTTTTTCCCGCCGTTCACTCGCCTTCATTTACATAAACTCAGGGAGGTGGGAGAGAAGTTGGCGGCCGATGAAGCAAGAAATGGTGGCGGAGGGAAAAGCTCTCGCATCCACGCTGATTCCTAGCAAATGCGTCTCCGCTCACCTCCCGGCCTCCTCCCCCGCCCCCGCCCTATGCCTGAGGACACTACGGCCATCAAGCGAAGTGATATCGTTAAGTGCGATTGCTCTTGGGCTGACTGCGATGAGAAGAGGGTTGGGGCTGCCGGCAGGGAGAGAACGGGGGCCCGAAGGAAGAGAGGGAGACCTCCGCGGAAGATCAAGAGACCGCATCCATCGATTGCCAAGAGGCATCTCGTCTACAAGTGCGCCGGGCATTGCGCTATTGCCCCCCATCTCGCAAACTCCTTGCATTTCGGTCCATAGGATGGCAAGTGGGATTGATTGGGGAAATGGGTTCTAGTGCCGCTAGACTCAAAAAGAGGATGCAGCATCCTTACGTGAACAAAATTATTCTCCACTCAGCATTCTCTAATTTCATAGCAAGTATAATATATAATGAGAAAATAAATTACAACCTCAAATTTTCTTAGTCAGGAAACAATTAAGCCAAATTGCCAATGATTAGTACTAAAATTATACTTTAGTCACATTTAAAAACATCACAGAGTTTTTTCATAGGCTGAAAGGGGTTACTTTAGGGTGTTCTAGACATTTAAAACTTCAATGAATTTTTCAATGAAAACTTCAATTCTCTTTTGTGCGTTTCTGTGTTTTTGTCTTTGTTCAGTATTGCTAACTTCATATACATTATGTATATATATATATATATATATATATATATATATATATATATATATATATATACACATACATATATATACACACATATATATACATACATATATATATATATACATATATATATATATATATATATATATATAAACACAGATGTAGATTTTTAGACCATAGAGACACAAAAAATGGACACTCACAATATTCGTCTTCTGAAGACAACGGCCGAGCCGTCGAAACGTCAAATAACATATTGTTAGTGTCCTTTCTTTGCCTCTCTATGATCTAAAAATCTAAATCTGTGTTTTTATATATTTGTGCGTCGCCGAAGAGCGTTCCATTTCGAAGATATATATATATATATATATATATATACACATATATTTATAATTTATATGAATTTAGCGCTAGTGAACAAAGATAAAAACACAGAAACGCATAAAAAAGACAAGAAAATCACTAGTTTTCGAATTTTCGGTGGTCAAAGCCACCTTTTTCAAGGAAGAAAAGGGAAGAACTCCTAACGTTTTTGTCTTTGTCCACCAGTGCTAACTTCATATACATTATTATTCACATCAGTGCTATGCATAAATAAATAAATAAATAAATAAATATATATATATATATATATATACACATATATGTATGTATGTGTTTACATATACACACACATACATACATACATACATATATTTCCGATAACTTCGAACAAAATAGCCTATTAACAGATCGGTTATGGGTAGGTGGAAGAGTTGAATATTATTAGGGTATTTCCTCCACGAAGAAGTTATACGACATTATTTCCACAACATTAATCCCAAACGTTTTGAAAACTATCCGAATATTTACAGCTCCAACTTTGTCCGAGGAGGAGTCCCCGTCGGAAAACTTCTCGGGTTTCCAGAGCGAGGGAGCAAAAGGAGAGCGAGAGACTAAGAGAGTCTACGAGGAGATATGTGTGTGTGTTCCCAGGGCTGGCTAGATGCATGTTTCCATGGTACTTTTCATCTCCCACGAGCTCGGGGATCGATCCGCGGGATAAAAAGTCAACGGAGTCCCGGGAGAAATAAACACGACGACGGATCCCGACGAGAGCGTCGAATAAGCTTTACCCGCTTGCTTGGCGCGCCGTGAGACCACGGCGGAGAGGAGGGATTTCCCCGCGAAAGGGATCTACGGCATATTTCGCCGTGGGTGTGGGTAACGACCGCAGCCTACCATCGGCCTCAGCTCATATGCAATAGCCCATTTATTTTTCGATGACAGGTTTTGAAGGCGATCTGTAAAAAGGATAAGGCCGGCACAAGTAATAGCAAGAACGCTGCGTCGCACGATACCGAAACGCGAGCCCCGTTCGACTACGGTATCGTTTGTGGACATAAAACCCTCCCATTTCTTCAAACCTGAGAAAAATAATAATGTTGAACTATTTTTTTTAAAGGATGTTATCCGTACGCCATATGCATGAAAATAACATATGGTGATCGGATTGGCATGGAGGGAAATCAAAAAGTTTCCCGTAGCAAAAGCATGGGTTCGATCCCAGGAGCGCATCTCTATATTCTACCGGCTGATTTATAATTAATTCCTTTCCCCTAAGTTTGTTTCCAACGCAAAACATTCAAGTGCATGAAGAGTATAATGTATGTAACAGGTGCTTCTCCGCTTATGACATCGGCAAACTACGCGCGTGCAAATTACAAGGAATAGAAAAACCGACGTTTCTTTAAGAAATGGGCCGCAGGTGGCGGTGGAATTCATGCTGTTTACCGAATCAACTTGCAATCAGTTAGGTCTGGTGAAATGGATGCTCGACTCTCATTACCTCTATTCCTTCCCAAGAGAGCAAGTTGGAAGACGTCACGATTCACCCCACTCACTACTTCCAAGTCTCCTCAAATTAATCACAGAAGGCATCAGGACAAAACACAAAGCGGTCCCACACCTGCAACTTAGGCCACAAACTAAACAAACTAGTGACCAATTGGCATCACCAATTGCTCTTGATTGCTGAATGACACCATTGGACTTCTTATATGACCATGAGCTTGACAATAATCGATTGTATTCCAAATTACTAATTAGAGTTACAATCATCGTCTAGATTATGAGTTCGCTAAAATGAAATAACTTATGATTACTTTTTGATTCAAAGTTTACCATTATCTAATGGTGGTGGACTTTCCGCAAATAGAACAAAATGTAAAACAGGGTCTCATGAGATAGAACTTCAAGGAATGCATATTCATTTCAAAACGAAACTTGCAACGCTTTTTAGTTATGCCAATGCTTCATTATATTACTTAAAACTTATTATATCCCACTTACTATTTTTCCAAACAGGCAAGAAGGCCTTAAACTTTAAAATTACGACAATGAAGATTATTTCCTGAGATAATTATAGCGCAAAATGCATGCAAAATTTTGGTTAGCAAAATAATGGACGATTTTCCAATGCACATTTCTCCTAGAGACCACATTAACTACTTATGACTTTCTGATCGAACTATTTTCTTTAGGTTTCTTTATCTACCTCAACCTATCACAAAACGAGTTTCAGAATGCTAAGCATGTTTGAATAGTATAAGAAAAATTAATATAATTTTGCGTATTATTAACTTACAACTTTTTTAAAAATATTTTAGTGATTAAAATTAGTTTTCCTATTCCTTATGATTACATTTTTAATATAAATGCCAAAGTTTGTTTCCAAACAATCACAAATAAATAATATATGCATTGATTTAGCCACAAGGATTTTTAATTCCACTCTTGTTTTCGTCAGGACGAAAATAAAGGTCATTTTTTATTATGCGAGCAAGAAACTATTTTGGTGCGCAAAACTGGGAACAGCGGTATCGATTCAGAAGGAAGGGTCAAGTTCGTACTTGTATATGGCCAAATAGGAGGAAGGCACTCAACTAGATTTCGCATCCAGAAGGGAACAACGGAGAGAGAGAGAGATAATGAGCATTATTTCGGCTCCTCACACATCCAGCCGGCGTCATGGAGAGAGGCAAAGGCAGAGGCAAAAAGTGAGTTTCATGATACACCAGCCATTTTGGGGCCTACTGCACACTCCCGCTCCCATCCCTCACGCTTCAGTGCACAAAAACTTGATTCAAGGTTTTAATTCTGATGAATTATTTAAGTGCGTGAACTGGGAAGCAAGTCCTTACCGCAGCAGAAATGAATAATTGAATCGCAAATACCCGCAAGTACGTCCGCATTCAATATTCTAAAAGGCTCTGCAACATACCGTGCCGCTGGTTTTAGTTATGGAATGCCACGCAGGAGTTCTCTTGTAATTAATACAAATGGAATCCAACAGTCTCTCCCGCACACGACTACTCAACCGGAGGGTGAAAAATTATTCCTTAAGGAAGATACTTCTTTATGCCCATCGTAAAAAAAATTACCTCCACCGGTGATGCGTGCTCAACTATACTATAACACTTTTAACAAGTTCTTTCTTTAGGCGTACCACGTAATACTGCTGTTGAAATTCTTTAGAGTTAACAAAAATATTTTTAATTAAAAACACAGTATATGCGGCATTATTACATAGAATGTTCCCTTTAATGCAAAATGTCGATTTAAATTACATGCGATCCTTTTAATAACCTCAAATAGCAGTTTAATAAACTTGAACTGCTAACTAACTGTCCACCAAGACTACAGGAAAATAGAATTTTAGCCGATAAACTTCGTTTTAACCTTTAGCCGATAAACCTTGTTTTAAGTAGGAAACAATACTCAAAATAAAGTAAATAATTAGTGAATATATTTAGGTAAAGCCTACGAAATTTGAATCGCGTATTAATCAAGTAAAACTAAATTAAGTCCAAGTCCCCCAAAAAAACTACGAGGAAAGTTTTGAAGCATGAAATTTGGCCGAAGCATCATCCTTCATTAGATTTAAGGGTATTGAACTGGCGATTTCTCTCTAAAATTCAGCGTGCAATTTTGCGAAATCGTTTCCATATTTTCCAGACATTATCGATTAGGTGAGCTATTACCTGAGAGGGAAATGGAAGAATTTATAACGCTTATTTTCAAATTAATTTATGCCTTACAACAAACGCTAGAATCGATATCCAAACCTCAACTTTATTAAATTTTCTCGGATTTGATTTATGCTCACACTTTAGCTCAAACTAATGCATCCCAATAATAACAAATGGTTAGCAATGATTCATTAAATTAACCCATTAATAAATGACCACGCATTATAGTGGTTAGAATCATTTCATTTACAATTTCTTCTACATCCACGATTCGCTTTATTAATTTATGAGAATCGCTTTGACGTTATATCATCTGAATATCCTAGAATATCCAGGTATTGTGTTGAAACAAATATAGTTAAGCATTTTCTAAGAGTATTTTTATCACATGAAATCAAATATGTAAATAGGACCTGCATTGATACCAGCACAGAATATTTTTGCAAATGAGAGCGTACTACGTACTTCACAATTCCGCTAACCTCTCCTTGTTGTCGTAGTTAACTAACGACATTATTTTCATCCCTAACATCCTTTTTCTCAAAATATAGGTGACAAAGAGAGCTATAAAATAATGCCTAAATATTAATTAGTGATATTAACTGATAATATTCACTGATGTTATTAATTTCCAAATCATTTGAGGAATTAAAAAACGTCTACAGCTACCATATAAGGGAAGACTTATTTGACTTAATAATACTAAAAATATAGAGTCTACCTGTTAACTGATAATAAAGGCACTCATAAAAATTAAACTTCCACTAGAAATAAGCATATATAATAAAACTTTATCCTCTTTATTACTCAATGGTGATGTTAACACGTGAGTCACAATAAATTCAGACCGTTCTTAGGGCATACAAGAGTAAAATATATTACAACCTGATAAAATAGTTGTGAAGATCAATACATATAAAATTTTCATGAAATTTAACATTCATCACATGGATAAACTGAAAACATCAAAAAACGCACAATTTTTTTATGAAAATTTGACCGTGATATTTATAGATATTTTGGATAAAATTGATCTGTCCATGGTGTTCCCAAATAAACACTAGGAAGTGAGACACTGATGAAAAGTTTTATAAAGGTGTAATGGAACACAAAAGCACCAAAAACGATAATCATCATTGAAAGTTACAATTTGAATTTGATTTCCATCCATCCATCTGGCCTCGCCGTTCGCAAAGCTTTATAGACTCTCGCAAGTGGTACACAGACTCCCTCCGAGGAGTGCGGTGGAAGGGGCCAATACAATCGCGAGACCGACAGCGTGGCCCCAGGAGGCTTCCAAAACGGACGGTACGTCGGCAAGGAAGTCCGAAGAGGTAAACAGTGGAGAAAATGGAGAACAGCAGCCTTCGGAACAAAGTACTCCGAGTTAGCCTCCGATGACGGCTGTTTTATTCAAAGCGGCGAACGCGGAACCTTTGCCTCCCTCTCCTAAGCGGACCCTGAACATGTCTGTGACGTCATGAATAAAGCAGTCACCCATAGCTTATTCACCCTTTCCTTCGGCCGTGCCCCCCTCACCAAGGGCCAACGCCCCTAAGCAAAATCCTTTTCCTCCCCTCCAACACCCCCGCACCTCAGGACATCACTTTTTCCCAGCCCTTCCTGCCACATGACCCCCGCTCATATGCCCTACGTTAAGCCTCAGCAGCCCTGACCCTTTTGCCATTTTCCCCACCCCCACCGCTCGACCGGAGAGGAAATAAAAACGGACATTTGCGGGGTGTGGTATTGGTGGCTTCTGAGTGAAGAAAGGGTGGATTTAAGGAGTACTGAAGGCAGTCCGACCGTGTCCTTCTTAAAGGAGATCCAAATAGCCGGTTTTCTTTACTACCGGTGAATCTTTCTTTTATTTGAGCTACGGTGGAGGGGATTTTCTACCGCCAAAGGTCATACGAGGAAAGAATGACATCGAAGGGACTACGCACAAATCATAGGAGAGAATGATTTAAACGAAGCCTCTCATTAAAAAAATGGGTACGGCACTGACCAAATTGTTGTGTTTTTAGAATACTAACGCAATAGTAGAAAAATTTATTGCAGAATTAATAAGTAAATTTTAAATCTGTCTGATAATTAGCATCGCTGAACGGATTGAAAGCGTAATTCATCGTCACAAAGCTGTTAGTTAGCAGCGGAATAGGAATTGACTAGAAAAAATGGCATATGATTAATTTATATACAGTTACAAAATATTACCCAAACAATGAATACCAATATGCTGAAAATGAAGAGGAACCAAGAAGATATGCAATAAAAAAATTAAAAAGGAGTAATCCTCATAAAAACCAAAAAATTCCATGCATATAGATAGAAGAAAAATTTCAGGGAGAGGAAATAAAAATTTAGACAATGAACAAAACAGACGAAGCAAGTATAGTTATCTTCCAGATGACAGGGAACACATTAGATACGGAAAGTTTCCAATCCAAAAAGCATTCCAGGGAAACGTGTTTATTAAGGATGATTTTCCATAAATTGGAGGTGAAACGAATGATAATCAGGTGCCAAAAGAGAATCAAGAAAATCAGATGCACTGCTTGAATGATCACCAAAAAAAAAGAAATTACCTGAAATACAGCGAAAAGACAGTTTCATCGCGTGTTAAGGTCACGACATTTAGCTCAGCGCAGTGAATACCACATGCTGAGTTCAGTTTTATCGTTTCTAGGTCGAGTCATTCTCAAAGAAAGCATACAAAGGCAACAGAAATTTTAAATCACTGGCGAAGACTGACTCAATGCAAAAGGGAAACGTCTCTGATTATTTTGAGCAATAAGTTAGCCATACTCGAATTCCAAAATTTGTCATTTGATATAACATTCAAAACATTATTTGAGTTTTGTATTAGTAGTAAAGAACAAGACGGGACAAATTAAATAAGAAAACTTAGTACGAAATAGATTAAGTGGAAGATTGGGAATTCTACTGTAGTGCGGCCCCTTGCTAATTATTCGTGTCTCAGATTCTAGCCATTACATGTGTCCATCAGGCTTATTGGGTTTAGTTCAGTTCTAGATGCAGAGGTTCGTTACGATACAAGGAAGTGTGCATGGCGAATAAGCAGCCGTGAAAAAATCGCACTTTTACTCAGAGGACGTATCGGACCATCCTCGAGTAATATGGTGAAAAATAAACAAAAACCTGTCACGTGGCTGACGTAATTCAAACATTCGCCGACAACATAGACAGGGCAGCAGCTCTACTTCACGTGAGCGAAGGAAGACCAAACAACGACACTCGTCTCACTGAAGGAATTATAAAATATAATTAAACGGTAGTAGAATTGAGATGTGGAAAGCAACGGGAAACTAAGATACCATACCGAGGAGGAAAACTCTTCAGTTTCCTATTTATATTGAATTAAACAATAGCTTTACTAGCGGAAGAGGTACAGAGTGTAATATGGAGACGGACGGCAACCATATTCATCGTAGCAGATCTACATTTTGGCTCAATTTGCGGCAGGATATTCGTATTGGAATATGAAATAGTAAATATGATCAAAGAACTTGAGCGCCTAATATTTTCAAACAATTTACTATAAATCGAGTTAATTTGACAATAGTTAATCCTTCAACAACTTTCACATGAAACTTTGAAAACAATGAAACTTTGCGGGAATTTGACTCGAAAAAAAAAGGAATTTTTAAAATTCTCCTTTTCCAAAATCTTGGTCGTGACCCTTAAGGAAATAGAATTATCTAATATTTTCAGCAAGTAAAATCACTCAGCCACAAGGAAAATGCTCGTTTTTCTTCGAAAGTTAGTTTAGGATCCTAGGATTAAAAAAACAAAAGGAAAAAATCACCTTCCTTTTAGAGAATAGGCATCAAAACTTTTAACAATTTACGATAAGAATATCTACGGTGGCTCTAGGTCCCTTAAGACTTTTAAGGAATAAACTTATTCAATTGAATTAAAAAACTACTGATCAACACATTAGATGATGCAAATACTTAGGCGCAAGTAGAGTTAAAACTTAAATTCAAGATCAACTCAACTCTAGGCACAGAAGTTTTTCCTCGCTCAAGTCTTTTGGCACCAACTTCGCGCATACTTTCCTCATCGCTAGATCCTCGTTACAATGGTGTGGACGGTTCCGACTGAAAGGCCGGTCTCCTCACGGATAAGGGCGATATTTAAACGCCTGTCAGAGCCCAAAACGTTTTTCACTTTGGCGATTGGTTCGAGCGGTCGTCGGGCGTCCGACGCGGTGGTCGTCTTCGACGAGTTCCCGGCCTTCCTTAAACATTTTGTGCCACTCAAAAACTCTTGTGCGGCTTAAGGCATCATCCCCATAGGCCCGTTTAATGAGTTTAAGGGTCTCCGACGCGGATTTCTCAAGTTTAACGCAAAAAATCACGGCGTAGCGTTGCTCGACGGTGCGCTCCATGCTGGCGCGACGACACCACAAACAATCACACGTCACAAAAGTCCACCTTATGTCTCAACGCATGCCCGGAGGAGACTGAACTAAGGCGCGCCTGAGTGGTGGGGGAACCCTCCTACCGCGTCATACACTACGTGATTTGTATACATGTAGTCTAGTCTACCGGGTAATGTCTTGAGGAATTCTAATTCATTCAGAGACTCATATATATTTACAAATATAATTCATGCCAATTTATTGTATATTTGTCTGGCAGAACCCCAGATGCTCGCACACTAGCAGCATAACTTAAGTTTCAACGGATTTCATCGGAAGCGTTGCTCCCAGTCAATTTAAAAACAATGGCACTAACTGACCGATTGGGAAAAAGAATTTCGGATGCAGGGTTAAATGCAAAAATATGTATATCTATGTTTATCAAAACAATTTACCTAGAGAACTTTTTGCCGTAATATCTACAAGATAGATTTGACAGCATACCTTTTGCTTGTTTATTTTCAATTGCCTTATATTCCTCCATTTTCACAAGATTCCGAAAATTGAGGAAAGAAACAGCACCATCGCGAAGGAGGAGAATTTCACAGACATTAACAAGAAGACAATCCAGCACTATCACGAAGGAGGAGAATTTCACAGACATAAACAAGAAGACAATCTTTAGCTCTGCCTGCTTCGCTGATAACCACCCGCATATAATGATATTTCAAAAATTTTGACTTTCATAAACCTGTCACCGGTTAAAGACAGTGTGTTTATATCAGTTATCCTTCAATTATATTCGTATTAAGGTTGGCAGAGTTCTTCTTTTCGTTTACCCGTGATACTTTCAAATAACACAGTAAAGAGTTTACTCTCACAGATTTCCAAAAGATCTGAGGAAACATGAATTAACAGATACGCTGAACTTAAACGTTTACATACTTTAGCCTTGTATTCGGTATTTGATAATTGCTTTGTTACATCACAAAAATTTTGTAGAAAAGTTTAATGTCCCGAGTCATTGGTTCATCTATTCCCTCATAAAGCATAAACCAGGTTGAAAGATTATTTGCTTCCTCACTATAAAGATAAATGGCTATTGATAACCACGTTGTTTTCCATTGTTTCTCTATAATTTGAAATACCCGGCTGATTTAAATATTTAACAAAATTTGAATGGCTCTTATTCAAGTTTTCTCACAAATGGTAGCATATATATAGGTAGCATACACACCAAGTAGGTTTTTATGAAGTAGATTTTAAACATGGATTAGCTTGGCTTATACGTAGTTAATTGCCACTTAATATTAAGGTCAATCCAGCAGTACTCATAGTGAAGTTAGAAAAACTGTGACGTCTCCCATGCTTACTTTGAAGACCATGTTTTCCCTTTATTAATCCCATCCAATATCATCCCTTATCGCTTACCAATCCCCCCTGGTGCTCGCATCCCCTTACTACATATTTTTAGGTGAATCGCAGGGTATTGAATTAAATGTAGATATATTTGCGTGGCCATTGTATAATATCTGGAGAATCAGACGAGCGTCACAGCAATTCATAATATTAGTTAATAAATTAAAAATGGCGTGGACGATTGAAATTATCCAGTGAGTTGGAGATATCTGGCAACATAATATTTCCCCTTTAACAGTTACTGGTAAGTAGGCATATATAATCGTCCAATTTTAATGAAAAAACTTTATGGCCGAGAAATGCTCTCGTAAGCACAGTGAGGTGGTACACCGATGACATTCTGAAATCATATAAGGGAGGCTATCAAGACTTTCTTGTTGCTCTCTTTCGCCTTTTTTGTTGATATTATCAAGTTCAATTTTCAATAAGTGTAAAATAGTTGTCAAAGTCGATTTAATATTTTTACTATTACTATCAACGTAATTAGCGTAAAACGTCCTAACTAAGAAGAAGTTTTTTTGTTTCGATCTACACTGAATATAAATTTGTCCGGAACTACCGCATTAAAAGGAAGAGGAAATCTCGTTCGAGCGGGTACAAAAGAGTTAATTTTTCTCGGGCGCAGATATAGCACCGAAATAGCGGTGAAATGAAAATATACAGGAAACAACATCGGTACTAAATAAATACTCCAAACCAGTACCAGAAAGAAAAATGAGGACTAAAAATAAACATCGCCTCTTAAATAACGTGCACGCACTATAAAATTTCTGGTGGAACGCATAATAAACGGCTGGTTTCGCAGAGAGATTCCCTCCGGCTGTCATAGGCGTTTATTTCTTTTACGTTAGCACTGCTCTCGATTTCATCGTTTCTGCCGGTTGAATCTCCAGAGCGGAGACCATTTGGATGCGAGAGCGAGGCGGGTTGGCTTTAACGCGGCCGGCCGGCCGGCAGGGCGGAGGGAGAGGAAAACACACGACGGATATCTTGAGTGGCGGACCGGAACATCTCGTTCCTCGCTGCGACGACGCGCGGCATCCGGCGGACCGAGTATAGATAGCCACATTTTGAGGCGAGGTGGGGCCCGTCCTCGCTCTAAAGGGAGACATCAGAGTCAGTCCCTCCGTCCGCCCGAAAACCCTTCGTAAGCGCAATGAAACCAGTACCGCCGGGCGGTGGCGTCGATGGAACGGAGCGATAAGGTAGGGAGGAAGTTCGCTTTCCCCCCTTTACCCAGACCACGCAGGTACACTCCGCACACACCCAAACACACACACACCCACGAACCCACAGACTGAGAGTGGAATGGAAAGGCTGAAAGAGACGCTTGGATGTCCACC
Source organism: Hetaerina americana (assembly GCF_022747635.1). NCBI lineage: Eukaryota > Metazoa > Arthropoda > Insecta > Odonata > Calopterygidae > Hetaerina > Hetaerina americana. The sequence continues at coordinate 3,491,909 of NW_027287019.1, read as the reverse complement.
TTTTTTTATTACGATCGCGGGAATCCGTCAAAACATTTACTGGGGAGTCCACATTTGTTCTTCACTGCGCTAGGTTGAACGGCTTTCTGGATGGCATGGGGATGGCAATGAAGGAAGCAAAGCGCATGAAAGAGAATCTGATCGATCGAAACGTAATGAATTTCAATAAAGAGAGGTAGAGACATGTGGATGAAAGTATTACCCAAGAGCTGAGGTTCGGATACCCGCGTTTTGGTCATGTGACTCACCTTATGCGGAACATTTAAGCTTTTAAGTGTCATTCTAGTGAAACGGAATTCGCAGCCTATATTATCATCAGCATAAACTCAAATTTTGGCAACCTACGTGTCGCCTGAAGACCCTTGGCGAACATGGCTGGAGAATTTGGACAAATATATGAGAAATGAGACCAGGCCGAAGTTTGAAGAGTTTCTTTACTTTAAAACACCAGCCGTATTTTACAAATTAAGTTTCAATGTCCTGACTTCACTAAAAACTATGAATTTATCGCCAACATGAAACTACGTAGTAATTACGTACGATGTTCTAATTGGCTTCTTCCACTCTACCTTTAAAAATATCGATGTGGAAGAGCAATTTCTGAAGAGGTTGAACAAGCAGCCCCTAAAGAAATTCGTTCGAGAAAAAGAGTAAGATTACACAAAACTAAATGGTCAACTTTAAATAAATTCTCCTTCGGAGGGGAGGCAAAGATGGAGGATATTAATTGCCCGATGGAGGATATTTATACGTACTTGATCAGAAGTAATATAGTGAGTCGGGGCCTGTAGCATGTCATCAGCATCCTGAGATAATTAGCCTGTCTAATATGTAGGCCGTAAAGCAAGGCTGTGTTTCAATCTACGGTCATGTAGATCTTCTATCTACATTCTTCTAATAGTCTCGTACAAATACCACCTTGTTCATGACAAATTTTCACATATCTAGCTGTTCTTCGTTGCACTCGATCTAGCTCCAAAATTAAGCCTACTTCTTGAGGATACCATACACTTGCCGCATACTCATGATGGGGCCTAACTTAAGTGAAATAGGTAAGTTCCTTTACCCTTTTATTGCATTTTCCAAGTATTTTTTTTTAAATCCTAACTTTTTATTAGCTTTTCCGCAAATTTTACGACTGTTTCCCCCAGGACATGTCTGTAGTTATCGTTAAACCCAGGTATTTCACCGATTCCACGTGTGTAACGTTGGTTCCCTGGGTAGTGTGTTTTCTGGTGATGTAATTTTCCACCAAAAATTGATCGCAGCACATTCATTCAATTTTAATTCGAGCTCCCATATCTCGCACAACTTTTGAATTGCATTTAACTTGTTAGCTAATGATAGTCTATCTTTATGACTGGATATCTCCCGATATATCATGGTATCGTCAGCATATAGACGAAGTTTTCTGGAAATCTTAGACTGTTGGAAAGACTGGGATTTGGTTTCAGGGTCATAGCCGTAGATCCATTACTCATTACCAGTTATGACCTTTTTCAGAAAACCTAGGTCATCATCTGTAGCTAGGTGAAAGTTCCCCCCACCTGAAGCACGAGTTTTTTTTATGTTGACGAGACAAAAGAGAATGGGACGACGTAGATTATGATAATTCCCAAAAAGGAGTTTTTAGCGGATGGTTTTGAAAAATGGCAAATACACTGGGATAAGTGTGTGAGATTCCACTGGGAATACTTCGAAGAAGACCAAGGCCTCATTGTTTCAGGTATCCTATTTTCTTTCAATTATGCATGGCTGGATCTTTTTCGGTCAGACCTCGTAGATGAAAACAAAGACTTGCGAAGAAAATACGTTTAAAAATCAACTTACTAAAATTGACCGTATTTTAATCTTCCTATTAATAATAAATAAAACTACTTAAAATATACTATTTTTTGGGGAGAAAGAAAGGTAAATGAACAGTAAAAACAGAAAAATATAAATTATGAACATAACGATTTTGGATTCTCGCCCTCCAGATAGAACAGCATAGGAAATTAAATGTGGTTAAATTCCAATCCTTCAAGATTCGTGGGCGACAATCAGGCATAAAAATCGAGGATAAAGAATGTAATGAAAAGTAATTTCCTCTGCCCGTTCAATTGACTACCTTTCGTGATACTAGAACTGAGTGCACCGTAATGATGAACTAGGAAGACAGAGAATATTTAAAGCAAAAAGTTTAAACGATTGGAAGTTACGGTAAATATAGATTTTTTATAGTGGACCGTAAATTGGTGATGGTATTAATTTGAAACAATTCGAACCGCAGCGATGGCTAAAATACTTCGGCGAAAAAGAGGAGGAAGGTATGAAACTCAAACCAACCAAAATCCTCATTTTTCTCAACTCTTCCTCTGTGAGCAATACCGGTCCTGTTTTAGTATAATGCGAGCAGTCAGTGCACGAGGCCCATCTGGGGTGAATGGTGTGCTATGAGGTAATTGCTGCCGCCTCAATATCATATAGTCTGAGCTCGGCTATGCTCTCGCCCGTTCTCATACAGAACAAATCCCTCTCTCGCTAACCACCTACGCTTTGCTCGCGTTCGCGTCTGAGTGCCGAGCGGCAAGGAGTGGAAAATATTCCCCGTCAGTAGCAGAGGCAACTTACTGTCTGGCATTTTCTCCTTGGTTCTCCTCCGAATTGATACTATTAGGTCGGGTGAACTTTTTCCATTCAAGGAATAAAATGTCACTTGTGACAGTTTGGTTTCATTTATGGTTCGACACCATATAACTTTATAAATCATCTTATAACTCATATTATGTTTCTAACTTGTATTAGTTGGAACAGAATAGAAGCAATATTATGTGGAAACGAAAATAACGCATACATTTTGAAGTAACAAAATTAAGTCTCAAAAATGGATCAATGATTTCAAAAGTTGTCGTAAACTGCAGTTATATGCAAACTGTTTCACATAATTCGCCTTTGTGAAACGCGTGAATTGATCTATATCACCAACAATTATGAAAAAACTGAATTTAAAATTGAAGTTTTATTTACACAGTTCGCGTTCAGTCCAATCAATTATACTGTAGAAATTGACCTACAGTATTCCGGATCTGAATCATATCAGGTCAGATAAGCATCGGAGCAATCTTTAAATGACTACTATTCCCCGAAAGTTTGCAGCCTCCCATTAATTTAGGGAGGCACCTCAACATGCGCATTAATGAGAAGTTCTTATTCGACAAAAGCATTAGCCATTCAGATCCAATCAACCCCTTAGTGAAACCATATGATAGAAGTGGATGAGCATCCTCCGAGACCTCGCCATAAAATAATCACTTCTGATTATTTGCCAAGGAATTCAACCGTCTTAAGAGTCCCATTTGTAGGTTTTATATCAATTCCTAGAAATTTCGTCAATACCACGTCCTTCATATGACCATAATAATTAGTGACATAATTATTTTTATACGTGTGTGAAACTGCTAATTTGAGCAATTCACATAAAAAAACATTCTGTCTTTGAAAATATTTTTAAAAAAACCTTCGCAATTATTGATGGAGCATTGATATGATGATATTATATTTAAGAATTCACTAATTACCCACCGATGAAAATTATAAAACTCATACATGCTTTCAAAAATATCACGAGGAATAATGGTTATTGAATCAAGGATAGAATTTAACAATTCAAAACCAATTGAAATGTTTTATTAAACAGGACTAAGTTAAAATGAATAAATTTTAAAGCACAGAGATTCATTTACCTGGGATTGTAAGAAGAATATTAGTTCATGTATGCTTGAAATATGAAGTGAAATTCTCATTTCAATTCCTGTTTCAATATAAACTGTATTAGCTTCATTGGGTTCCGCTACTTTTTGCCCTTCAATTATAATAGGTGTTCGTGCTCAATCAAAGGGCAAACAAAAAAGACGTGTGAGTTATTGGGTGTGAATGCGAGGTTAAGTAAATTCCTCTAGCCAACAATAAGAACACTTCAGTGGCTCCAAAAGGAGCTTTTTGAAGTGTTCTGGCTATAGCCTACAGGAATTACTTAACTTCAAAACAAGACAACAAGTAATGATTTAGATTATATTGATTTTTGATTTAAGATTTATGAATCCCTACCTACCATTACCATTACATTCTCCATAAACTATTATATTTAAATTATATATTAAATTAAGGCACATTAATATACTAACTTAACTAATATTTTACGTGTTTTTAAAACTGGAAACACAATAACAAAAAATGATTGCCTTTCAAAATATTTTTTCGAATGTTTGCCATTTCAATTATGAAAATGTAACAGTTTCATCACTATGGTTGATAACTACATATATCTTACCCAACTTTCGATACGAATTAATTTTAGTAAGGATCCAGGAAACCCTGAAAGATCTAGTGTTTTCCAGGCGCATCTGTTGTGTGACACACTCTCGGGTTTTCCATAGCGTCTACATTGCTGCAGACGTTCCAAAATCATTCCATGGTAATTTTGAAAATGTATTTTTTAATTAAGAAATTTTTCGTAATTAATAAAAATAAAGAGGTTCAATAGAAAATTTTACCTGCCCAATATTTCCATTTATAACTATTATATTTTTCTTCAATCGCGTCCATGTCATTTGAATTCCTTTAATTTCATGCTTATACGAATGTAGTATTAGTATTCGGCTACACGACACATTTGCAGCTAATTTACCATGAATTATGCACACTTTTCTTGAAAGAGAAGTCGTTATTTAGTCCTAATAGGACTACTTATTCACGCTCCTCCCATCTGCCCACCTATCTCAAGAGCGACTCTCTTCACCTCCTCCGTCTTTGCCCATCCGCCGACTTTCTTCATAGACACAGATATCCCATGCAGCACCTACTCCTGCGATATTTCCACCCTCTCCTGAATTGGCACACAGACCAACACACCTCCGCCTCCCATTCGCCTCGCACTTCGTCTAAATTCCGAAAAATGGATTCGTCAGTGTGGGTGAGCAAGGACTTCACTCCCACACACTTACTACCCCTCCCACCCGAAAAAACCTCTTCCCACACTAAACCCCCCTTCAATTTTTTATACAACTCGCGTAGTCAGGAGTAATCCGGAAACGACGCCACGCTTCATCGGTTTCCCGCGGCAAAGGCGCAAGCCTTCTCCTCCCTCCCCCAACCAGCCGCCCCTGTTTTTTCTTCTTACACTCTCTCCAACCTTTCCTCCCCTTTTCATCCCCCTCACATCCCGATGCTCCCCGAGCTCCGCAAACGTGGAAAAGTTCCCAGGCGTTCCTCGCTCTGGCACTCGAGTATGGCTTGTGCATCTGAAACGACGGTCTTACGCGTCTTCCCCTCTCTTCCTCTGCCCTTTCTCCCTTTTACGCCCCTTCGACGTTGGAGTGGCTAAGGAGGGGGAGGAAAAAGCCAACATGGCGACGGAGCGAAGGGAGCAATTTGTCGCCTTTTACGTAAAAGTGAGTGTGTGTGTGTGGGGGGGGGCATCACTTCAGAGGAGAGGAATGGAAGTGGACTTGCGATAGGCAGGCATAATGATGCTCCAGGGGAATGGGAGAGAATGGCCGGTGACCGTTTCCTTTGCCCTCTGCGGGCGAATCTAAGACGTGTAGGACTAATTCACGGGTTTTTATTTCGGGACTTGGGGTACCAAAGGTGCACTTGCGTCTAGTGTACCTTGCTTTTATTTGTTTATCGTGAAAGCATTTCTATTTCTACTACTGAATGGCTTTTATTTTATGAATCCCAATTAATCGTAAAAGTAATTCTAACAATTTATCAGAAAAGTGGATTAATTACTTTTTGGGAAAATATTATAAATTTCTCGTGTCTACAATTGACTTACATTCCATCACTAGCATGACATAAAATATGGACGCGTAAAAATATTGAGTTAGGGTCGGATTTTTTACTCCGTATGGTATAAACTTTTTAATTTCATTGGATTTGGAAAAATTTAAACTCCTTCGTAGGGCTCAGTCTCCAAAAAATTTAGAATTTTATGCAAGAATATACGTTAATAAGTATTTCTTATAGCATGAAAATTTAGCATACCTAATCAAAATATGTTTATTTGCACCGAAGTCCATATTTAAATGATATTTTATAGGATAAAAATGAACGCTTTATCGCTAATCCAAATAAGCTTTCTCCAGGTAATTTTCCTCAAATATTACCTTTGATTTATTCGCCAAAAACTATGAGGGATTAAAACACAAAATAATATACAATAATCAAAGCTTAACAAATGATAAATAATGTAAGGTTACTAGCAATGATCAAGTGAAGAATAAAGCCAATAGACGAATAAACACCTATGCTTGGGGCTTAGGGAGACCAGGTGGATTACTATCAATAGCCTTTTGCTTCCGATTATATAATCATGAAATATTTAATGGTATTTGGTTTATTCACAATTACTAACAGATTCTAAATAATCAAAACGGTTACTCACAAATTTCCTATTTCTTGCTACTTGCTGAAATTGCATACTGAAGGTATGGCAAAACGTACCAAAATGAATGACTAGAGATTCGGAGTATTGATTATAATATTACCGCAGAAAGAGCCTGTGAACATTTGTTAGCCAAAATGCAAACGAGATGGACGTCCCCAAGGAGATATACAATTGGACAATCCTCTCTATTTTCCGAGAAACTCATAAATGCCCTAGAAGTTCCACGAAAAATGGTGCATTTGCACGAACGATTTCCTCATAATCAAGTCAAGGCGGTGCTGCTCTGATTATTTTCTCCTGAATTCACCGGTGTGAACACAGCCACTGGGCTAAATTACCCTCAAATGAATTTTTAAAAGAGATTTTCCTTGCATTGTTATCATGGTACACTGAATAAAATATTGGACGGAACTCACACTTTTATCATTGTAAAACAAACTACAACCTGTCAAGCTGACATAATCTCAATTTTATTTAATTAATTAATTATATAAAATTATTATTAAAAAGCAAAAAATATCAAAGGATTCATAAATATCGTAAAATATTATTATTAGAGACCTCAGTATTTTTTCAGTGAGCTTATCTTCAATCTACGTAAGTATTTCCCTACTTTTTATTTTGACTATAATTAAATAATAAAATCAAATAAAAAATAAAAATGGAATGACTAAATGAAAGCTAAAGTAGACTAGTCGAGAAAAAGAATTATTTTTTCTTCTTCTGTCTTGCGAGAACTTTAAATACTCGTTATACAACGGGTTCGAATACCGGCGACGACAGATATTTTTCAGTGGTGTCCCGATCCCTACTTGAGGTGCTTTGTGGACGGCACTTCGAGTGAGTAAGCCGTCCTTCAGATGGGACGTTAGCAGCTGACCCCTTGGCGCCTTTAGTTTAGAGTATGCTGACGCCGGGATCTCTACCCGTCATCCAGTCCATCCCCAATGACGCGAATGACCTGAGCTTTCGGTCGCCTCCCATAAAAACTACTACTCGTTGGACAACCAATTCTAAAAACTAGACGTTATCATCTACTCCCAAACCATAATCATCGAATTTCGATACCTGAATATCTTTGCAAATCTATTGTGATGTAGCTATGCATTTACATTCCATCACTTCATTCTCGTTTTCAGCTGAGGAATGGCTCGCACTGCTCAAAATTTATTGATGACGCACAACACAACTTTGCTCCCATGAGTCATTTTAAGTACGATTCTCACTCTTAGTGCCTTCACTTTCTTCTGGGATGGATATTAAACTTAAGCTCACTCTGACCGAGTAAACTCATTCGAAATAAATCCACTCTCCAAGCGTAGAAGAGAACATGGCAATGATAAGCAACTATTACTAAAAAGGATCCTCACGATAAACTGTAGCTTAACTTAGAGAACACCGGCATTAAGATTTTCGGTTGAATAAAAATTGTATTGTCAAAGAGGTGGCAGTGATGGAGTGAAGTGACTGATGAAGAGAGGGTAAAATGAGGGGGGGGGTTATGAAGCGGGTTGGGTGGGAGAGTGGTGCACATGCTCAGATGACCAAATCCCCCCCCCCTCCTCGACACCCGCTAACTCGCCGAGGAACGCCAGTGAGCCCAGGCAATGACATCGGCCGGGGCTATCGCATCGGGGAGCGGGGTAGGACAGCGAGGGAGGGAAGGATGGGTGCGGCGCCAGGGTGCGGGGCTGGAGGTGTGAGGAGGGGGCGATCGGAACCGCCGCTGTCCAGCTGTATCAGGCGGAGCCCGGCACTCGCTAGAACGTGCGGTCAAAGGCAGTGACGTAGTTGGCGGCGGGGGCATTGGGCGTGGGCGGGAGGGAGGGAGAGGGATAGGTTGAGGCGGGGGAAGAGGAGAGTCGAGGTGAGAGAGGATGGCGAAGGGAGCGACGAAGACACGGCCGGCCCTATGACGATGCTCCGGACAACGGGTGCATCAGGGGCACGAAAATATGGGTGTGGTCAGATTACGCTAGGGCACAATCGGTGACTGGCGTGGTACAAGGGGATTGTCAGGGGGTGACCGGGGGGGGGGGGGGAAGGCCGGGATAAACGTGATAATCTCAACTCTTTCGGGGCATGTCTTGCCTGGCGTCTAAATTTAGAATTTTAACTACAGAAAATAGGTTACAACTGTTTACCATGACTGCAATATTTTTCCGTTGGGAAATCAAGTAACCATTACGCAATGGACAAGAAAGTATCACGTGATATCCGTCTTTTTTAATCGTCAGTAATCAGGAATACTAACTTATACCCATCGGAAGTACGATTGTAAAAGACTATACTAATTCATCGATTTTGCGAAATCACTTTAAAAACTTGAAGTGATTTCGCAAATTTAATTTAATTTCGCAATAACATTTAATCTTCAAATACTTGGGTACACTCGAAATATAGATGCTTTTTTCCAGCCCAATTAGAGCGTAAATATTTTAAAATGATCAATTGGAAGAATATTTAAATCAACTTGAGTGTACGAAAATATCCGCCATTTCTATCCCATTCAGTAATAATGAGTCGACCAAACCTCTAATTCCAAATGTTACTAGCCACATTTACCTGAAAACTGGAGTGTCCAATCGCTAATTGATATCAATGAAAAATAAATAAATATTATAAAAATGGTGTACAACATTTATGAGCTTTAGCACGGAAAATCCTAAGCTGAAAATAATTTCTCTGAAAAAAAGACACATTAAATATCAATACTGAAGCAATCAAAGGAAAATTTATGCATTAATAATCCCCAGTAAATGAAATCGTAAGCTAAGCAGAATTTCACTTTAATGAGGTTGACGTAATAAGATATGTATATAATTGGAAAACGCACATAAATACGTTGAGAGATTAGATATCGTTAATGAATCACGAAATGTTGCAAAAACGTCATTTCCTTCACCTTAAAAGAATTGCTGTAAATATTTACTCAATGAGGAATACTGAAAAACCAGGCTAATTGAAAATGCGATTTTAATAATTTTCCAGTTACTATTTTGCATGTGATGAAAAACATATCCGCTATCGAACTTGAAGCGCACGTTCAATGGCCCATAAAAATTAGATACGATCGTTATAGCGCTACAGGAGCCTAAAATGAGAAAAGGAAAATAAAATATGCACGCGTTCATCATGATCAAGGCGTAGGCAGCATCACAAATTTCTTTCTGTTCACAATTTCATATTCCATCAAACAAACTATAAAAACGCAGGCCGGCAATTTCATTAAATAAGCATTCCGAACGCGCCATCGCGCTGGTCGTTAAAAACCAGCCCCCAAACGACTGAATTTACGAGCTGAGTCCTTAAAGCTCATCACAAGATTCAGCTTCCGAAGTAACCTTTGTGACCTTCATCTAAAGAGGATTCGTGGCGCCAACACCTGGATGCCTGAGGACCAAACATCTCAGGGCAGGTCTTCACTCCAACGAAGCTGTTTCTTTATGAATTCGAAATTTTTTACGCATGCTCATCAGCTTTTTTGTTAAAACATAACAGTCACGCAAACTACTATAACCATCTTGATGGAGAAGGTACTGATGATTGAAGGATATTACATCACGAAGATTCATGACACTGCGCAAACAACCCTTGTACTGAATTGAGTCTTCCTCCAGCATATTAAAAATTAGCAAGTTAGTTAATTGATTTTAACTGAATATTTTTCCCTTTCCCCTTCCTCTCTAATATCATACCTCATTACCCACCCTTCCCAACTGGTGCTAGCGCCCCCTTCCACACAACTATTTGGTGGATGGCGGGATATTTGTGTCGATGTCGATGGAGATAAATATAAGAGGAGGATTACAACCGTGAAGGATATAATTCAGTAAATGATACTTGAACGTTGGTAACGGGAATTATGTCCATTCAGCTGAATGATGATCGTCTCGTAGAATGAAAATTGGAGTTCTTTAAACCGATTATTAAGGAAAACTGACCAGCTTGTCATATCTGCAATGCATTTAATCTCCTACTTGGAAAAGGTTAACTTAGCAAATAATTAAGATATGAATGGTGACTCAACTTCAGGTGAAATTTCATTTGGATTTTTTAAGTACCCTAATAGCTTATGCAAAACTAGTCAATCCTAAGATCAAAAACATTTTAAAACCACATCCAGAATTTTAAATTTTAGTAAAATTTGCTTTGGAAGTACCCACGGACCCATCCACCGATATTTTTCCAAAGGACAATGTTAGGTCTTCGTTAAAGGGTATTTTTTTAAATTTCGGCTCGGACTTCACTAAAATAATTTCATAATTCCAATAGTTTGAACAGCGAAAATGAACACGAAAAAATTCTCGTGTTGAGCAATGGGAAATTTTGTTAAAATATCCAGAAATTATACTAAAATACATCCCAAGGTAATTTGAGTTTTATTTCAAATGGTAACCAAATAGTAGTAATGAAAAAACTAAGAAATTTTGGCAGATGCATTATTAGAGATGTTCTAGGAAGTCGAGTACGTTCATGCAAATCTGAATTGGGTTAATATACACCTGTATTTCATTCTAAATCGTTGAAATGCCTACTCTTATCAAATTCAGTTTTAATCAGCATTTCACTATTTCCATTCTTTACTGTATTTCCAAGCTACGTTTGAGAAATGAAAATATTCAATAAGTGGTTCGCTAGGGATTTTACTTACGAGTATATTCGTAACTGATTTACTTTATTTAGGAAGTATAGATGGAGAGTGACACAGGAATATACTGAGTTACAGGACTAGTTTTCATTCCTATAAGGTTTTTAAGTTTCTATCGCATTTTTACGCAAATAGGAAACAGCGATATAGCTAATGGTAATCCATTTTCGTTGCAAAACCCACAGTAACCTCTGAGTTGTGTAAGTAAAAATAAGTTAATAAAATAAAGTTACTGAAACATTAGTTTCATTGACCCTAAAACTTTTATTATAAATAAAAGATTGATAGAACCATGCAAGAAATATCCAAAAGCATCGATTAGGATTGATTAACAATAATTATTTAATTGATTGGGTGGAATGAGGAGCAACTGATGAAGTGAGCATGGATTCGCCCAATTGAAGACGACAATTTATTACTTATGATGGCTTTTTCCGAAAAAAAACAGGCCCATATCCCTATCAAAATTCAAGAAATATCTGGACTTCGGCGTTGAAAGCATTTCTCTATCAAGAAATGAAATCAGTGGACTGGCAACAGTCCACCTGCCGCCTCCACAGCACATCCCACACATGCCTCCCCTCCTTCGTCGCCCCTCCCCCACAGCATGCAGCAGATCCTACTCCCGCCCCAATCCCCCGCCTTCTTCATCGCTCACCAGAAGGTCCCTTTCCATCTTCGCTAAAGCCCTCCCGCAACCCATTTCTTCCGGTTGGACCAAACCGCAAGAGTGAACCACGTTTTCTCAAGATTCCAGAACCGAAATCTTTATTGGATTTCTTATGAGATGGAGGAAACGCGCTGAGGTAGGGAGTAGTCTGGAAGGAGTGCGGATGGTTTTTTTTCGAGACGGGCGGACGGAATAGGAAGGAAGTATCGGGGGCGGATGAGGTTGGGGCTGGAGTTTTCGAGGGGCGATTTTGGGAGAGCGGGCAAGGCTTAAGGGATGCCGAAAGGGGGGAGGCGCGTCGAGAAGGCGACACAGGATCACATGAGACACCGGCGTCAGGAAAAGATCAGTCGCGGAACACCCAGCAGACAGCCAATGAAGAAAAATACTCTTGCGTAGATACGGGACGATTTGGACGGAAGAATTATCGGCCACAAATCTCCAGGAATATTTACAAGGTTTTGAAAAAAGGTAATACTTCAAGATGTTCATTCTTTTCACCAATGCCTTTATCCATCACATATTGTTTTCATATCAAATATAAAACTTGGAGAGAAATTTGAGACAATTATTGCCTGCATGTATGTATCGTAATTACAGCGAAACTTCCGAACTTCGAAGCGGTATTGCATACTGAGGACGCTTTGAAGTTTTGCTATTCTTAATGTAAATTTTGACTCTATGTATTTCTTCGGCAATGCGGAGAGTGTGTATGAAAACTAAGCCTTTTCATCACACCCCTTGCAACCCAAGGTGGATAGTGCAAGGTTAGAGAAACAGATAACAAAATACAGCAAATTAGGAAAAGCTCATTCACTCCCTAAATACTTTGCTTTTTTCCCGAGAATTGAAAAATATAGGAATATTCAGGGTGCGAAAACATAACTTCCTTTTTTAAGGGGGTTTTGCTTTGATAAGTGGAAGTAATGTGCCGTACATTGGACAATCTTTTTCTCCAATCTGTTTATGGTTTTTACATGATAAACAATGATTTCCAACATCAAATGAACATATATTTTAATATTTGTTGCTTTTCTGATCAATTCATTTTTTCCCTCTTTTTTTTAATCTTTTTGGAAATTGAATATTGACAAAAATTACCAATGCATTAAATATTCAAGGAGAAAGGTATTAGCTCAATTATCTGTTGAAATTCTTCATCAGATTTAAATTTCAATTATTATTTCCGGACAAATGTTTCCCCATTTATACTTCCTTAATACGAACACGTAGCTCATGCATCAAAATAATTCAACCGTTATTAATTGAGGAATACTGTTTAGTGAGTTCTAGGGAGTGAAATATGAAGGAAAAAAGTGAATTAAGATTTAATCTATGCATTTTAACGGATGTATTAGCTTACTAGCAATCATAATAATGATATAGCCAAAAACGCTACCATTTTAAAGCTTCCTCCGGATAAGAAAGAAATATCTCAGCACATCGGAACACAAATCAAGGCTGAAAAGCACGAGGAATTAGGCAACTTTACTCCTACCAATTGTATCCCTCCGTTCACGGGTAAATCACCCAGGTAGAACGAGGACTTCGCTGAGGCGTGGAGTCGAACCTTGGCAATTACGGAAAGGAAAACCACCGCACCACGAACGACGTTTGACCCTTCTCCTACGGAAGAGTGGTAATGCGCGACGGGGAGAGAGGACAAATGTCGTGGGTTGCGGGGAGAAGGAATTGCTTAAAGGGCACGGCGAGGGTGTGTTTGGTGGCTGGGGATAGGGGCAAGGCGGTAGAGAGAGATATGCGACGGCTAAGCCAAAAATAGCCATAAACTTCGAGACGGATAACTAACGGGGGAAAAAACCACTCCAAATAAAAGCTACTTGTGCATCGTAGGAAGGTAATTTTGAAAGAATGATGCATAACGTGAAACCATATAAGACACGCAAGGTATTTCATTTTTTGAAGAATATAATTGAGTTTGCTCAGACAATAAATATTTACCGAAAAGACTTAAATGAATACAATTACGATGAGCAAGATTAAAGGATGCCACTTAACTCGATTACTGAATAATATTTATTAGATTTGGGTTTAAATTAACACCTGTACTAGGAAACTTTACATGAAGCCCGAAAGCAGTGCAGTTCTTTCTATATAATAACAAGGGACAGTATGCAGCTAGTATAATAAGCAGCAAACCACTCGGATAGCTCATGAACGCATGTATGATTCTGGTCAGTGAGCATTTCAAAGGGAGCGCTCACACCAAGGCGCGTCAGTAGCAGGTGCAGTGCCGCACCACTTCGACTGAGACCAAAGTAGTTCACTTTAAACGTTCACAATGGCGTGGCACTTCTGTGGCGAGAGAGATAAAATTCACGACAGCGACAGGTGAGGAGTGGGCGTCAAAGCCCACCCTCGAGTCTCCTTTGGGTTAACTAAGGTTTTGTTCTGAAATAATTTTAAAAAACTCTCAAGATTTCAGCGCCCAATTTGTGCAAGCAATTAGAAAATCATACCTGCTTCATGAAGTAGAGAGGTGACTGAATCGCTAAGTTCTCGCTGAAATAGAGGAATATGGGGAGAGAAACAGTAGTTTTACATCACCATGGCTGGCGTATGTTCCAACCTTGTGTAATGTTGTCTCGTAAAATAAAAAATACCAATAGACTGCCCGGAGACGGTTGTTTTGTAGGGATCCTCAACATCTTCCAGTTTATGAGCATCAATCCAGTTTTTCTGAGAAAGGTTCCCTAGGGAACAATCACACCTTCATATTTCTACGAAAACTAGAATCTTTAACAGATGGGTATAACATTTGAAATCATGTACCGTATTAGAAATTGAACTGCATATCTTTGAACCTTACCACGGAGTGGCCAACAAAGAGTTCTTACATGCCTACTCCCCATTGATTCGATCCACATTTTCCACAAAACACCCAAAGGAGTAATTCATGGCCACTAAATTACTTCCCGATCCACCTTTAGCCATACAAGAGGGATTAGGAAATTACCTACACCAACAACCAACCTCTCTTTCCCTCTTTCTCTCAAAATTTCCTGACCACGTTAAGGACGTACCAGTACGCTTGCTCCTTTGGTCAATGACACCAGGCGATGAGGTTATTCACCAAACTTGCTCTTTAAGAACATATTTCATTTCGGGTACACAACAGGAAATATTTAAACAATCAATGATTACCTTAATGTGTACATAAAGATTTCTCACGACATAATTTACGATAGAATATTTTTATTAGTCAACAATACACAACATATCAACCGCATTATTTGGTGGAGATATAATCTTGTACTCCGCCAAACCTCTCTTGAAGGATTGACGGAAAATTTTACTGAGACCAACACTTTTAGTGCTACTCTTTGCCGGAAGAAATAGTTTCTGAATTTATTTTGTGGAAGCTATCCCAGACTGTTAAAATTACTTCATAATTTTATTTTATTTTCTTGGCTTCGTCGCGTCATGACATTGTCTGACCTGAAGATTCCGCAAGGCAACGGATCTGGGGTCGTATTGATAACCAATCATTTAGAGGATTTTATGATTTTTTCCGACTATATTCGTTCTATGTAACAGGTTCTTTTACGTATTTTTATGCCGTGTGATGCAAAACCAATTCGAGAAACGAATGCGCTATGCATTCACTTTTCTACGAAACCGTAACCTAAAAATCAATAATTAAAATACCCGAGGTCATACCTGAAGTCTTATTTGTATTATTTGGTAGTTCATTATTTCGACCGTGTGTACTTAACATGTTCATTCCGTTCATATGGAATATTTAATTGATATATATAGCACAACGTTAGGAAATATAAAAATATGTATCTTTCTTTTTTCATTGAGATGCTCATGAAGCCATGAATTCGAGCACAATTATCAAGTCAGATATAATTCTGGCTCCACATCCGAAAAAGTTTTAGTTAGCAGTATATGAAAATAAAAGGGAACAGTCACTGAAAACAATAATTTTTTTCTCAATCGTCATAGGAAATCAAAATAGATTTATACACAGAAACTCATAATAACATGGGGATCAATGTGAAACTCCGCATTCTGATTTCTCCATTGAATCATACTGACTGTTCAAATATTTAATGAACTAGACCAGAATGGAGAGCTGGATGATGGGTGCGTCTAGGACGTACTAATAGTAAAAATGTCTCCCGGTTTGGAAGGATGTGTACTTTTTATCGAGGTCGATGGAAAGTGGAGTAGGCCGGCGAAGTGAGTTGCGGTGTTGAGAGGGATAAGGGCTTTAAAGGGCTGCGGGGGAAAAGGACTACAAGGGTGGCAGTGGGTGGTGGGCTTGCGGCGCGACCGAAATGGAGGGGCGGAGCTCCGAAGGTCGCCGGGAGAGAATGGAGGCTGGGGAGAGACATAAAATGTAATAAGCACCTTGGAGGGCTAATGGACTGGCTGGTTCGGGGACGGCAATGGCTTTGGGGCGTGCGGGAGTGCCGTGTGGGTGGGACGGTGTTCGAACGGGAACAGAGCGAGAGGAGTAAAAAAATGAAAGGTAGGAGTTAAGGGTCTGTTGGACGGGTGGGGGGGGGGAGAGAAGTTGGAAGTAAACCGGGGACCGGTTAACACTAAAGATGATGTAACACAGAAGGCGAAAGGAACGGAGAACGAGCGGACGGGAAGAACTGCGGTGAGTGCGATGGTTTGAGAACGGATGAAGCCTGGACCACCAGGGTCCCCCCTTCCCGCTTAGTTACAATCCTCCTTGGTACGTCCACATCAACGCACGACCCCGCAATGTAGAGAGAATAAAGGAGTGGATCCATTCTTTTGATAGCAATTTGGTAAATCCTGGATTTATATTTGAATAGTACATGACTATGTGTATGCTCATTGAGGGAAATATTAATGCCGTAATTTCTTCTCCGTGAAAATTATGACGAAACACCTCTAACACAAATTGTCTAGGCAGTCAATTTACTTCAGGGAGTCTCATTTCTCTATATCCTGATGTGAGCGATCTAAGTGCGAATATTGAAAATATAGTCCATTTGCAAGAATGGAAAAATTTCTACATCGCAATACCTTTACTGAGTTTCTTCCAATGAGTGAATGCAGTAAAATTCATGTATCCACATGAATTTTGGTTCTTTGAGTGACCTTAACGATGATATGTCCATTTTCTTTACAAATTAAATACGAGAAGCAACCACTGACATTTCATTTAAAACGTTAAAACAGTAAAAATATTCAAAAACTCGGGGAATGATCTTCTTATGAGAAATTTCTCACTATTGCTCGCAATGGAAATGCATTTATCATAAAAGGCAATATGCAAGAAGATGACTGCCTCCGGGATACTAACAATAACAATGATGCCCTAACACTATACGTTAAAACCACGTGCCAGCCAAATTGGCCCCTGATGCTGACGTACATTCCATTTTTATTGGATTTCAAGGCAAAAAATTGAGAGGAGTTTTCCTGGGAAAGATAGTAAGAAATTTGAGCACAACGTCCATTTAAGGCAGCAACGCTGGTAAAGGATTCCCTCATATCGCTTTGATACCCCGAACGTGAGGGAAAGGCTTTCTCTATGAGAGTAGCTGCTTTCTGATCATAACTCAAGTAGAGAGAAAAATCAAATGGCATTATTCTTAGCGGGGTAGCAGCGGTAGAAGATTATCGCACGAAAAGTGAAGTATTTGGGAAAGAAAAGTAATAACAGGATTGCATGGCTTCGTCCACTTACTATACCGTTACTTTCGAAGAAATATAAAGGTTCAGTAATTCGCGGATATCAATGAGCATATTAGCAGATTCATTAAAACTTACTGCCGCGGCATCTTCCGCGGTTCTTTGAAAATACACACTAGAGTGGTATAGGTAAAGCAACCAATTTCATCTCATTAATAATTACCTTTGACGAAATACGAAGGCATACATAAGCCGATCACAATATACTATTTGGATTTAGTTTTTAAATTACGAATATAGTCGCGAAAAAATTAAGAACCTGGGCAGGATGCATGCAATGGCAGCAAAGAGTCAACCCTTCCGTTCTTTCTTTAATGATTGGTTCATAATACGATGCTAAAAGGTTGTGTGATATATTATTACTACCGACGTTGAAATATAAAATATCGAAATATTATCACCTAAAATATTAATAGAATCGAAAGTGCCCCACTAATGGAGTGCGTCAACTCATTTTCGTGGAAGTGCATTGAAATAGGTGCACATTGGAGATCGTCAAAAATCAATATTGTTTCAAGGCATCAAATTCGGATATTTTGATTTAATAGCGGAATGAAAACAATTATAGAAGATAAATCAGATGGAAATCGCTTTGAAATAAAAAACTTTAAATAAACCTTAGTATTATTAAACAAACTAAAAAACTCAAGAATCGGAAAACATTTTTTTGTGAAATATTGAGAAATATGCATCGTATTAATTCGATTTCGGAGTGAAAAAATGATGAAATATTTTTGACACACGGTCAGACTCTACGTATGATTTTATCATTTAAAAATAACATTTGTCAAGAAAATCCAATTTATCACGAGTCCTGCGGTATTTACAAAGTGTTGCAATAGAAAGGAATTTTTACCTTCTACTAGAATGTGAACGCCAACCGAATTAATTTCCTCAATTCATATGTATTTCAATATTTAGCAGATATTGAAGTATAAAATCCAGTTAGTTCTGCATATGTGTGATGAGACGGTAGGAATTTACGTCCATGTTTTGTTTTTCTCTTCATTCATGCCCAAACTTCCAGCAATGTGCTTTTTCTGATATTCAAATCCAGCTACAATTGCTTACGCTGAATCGATATCTGGTCAAAATCATTATAAAGATAGTATGTGAAAGCCTTACAATGAAAAGCTACGTACACGTGATAGTCTATTCGTATTAATTACCCAACTTTCAATTCAATATTTGAAGCTATTAGAGAAAATTGAAATCATTTTCGCTGTTCGATAACTGAAAACAACTATGCACACTCTTTCTACCTACCGTAATAACCCTGGTTCCCTAACTGGGAAAATTTATGAATTATCATGATTTAGCTCTATTAGCTGGGAACGAAAAATTATTCAATATGATAATATACTTACGGGGTTTGCCCAATCGTCTTATGTCCACACTATTTATATCTCGGATTCACAGCAATGATGCAAACAGCCAAGGCTGTCCGCCCGCCCCCGTAGAGGAAATGTTCCAGGCGGTTGGGTTGGGTCGCGCGGTGGGTTGGGAAGGCGGGGAACGGGTCCCGAAGAAGGACGCTCGAAGACGAATCCCTAACGAGGGGTCGATTAGGACGAAGGATATGGCGATGGATCACGGAAAGGTCGCGGCGGCACATCTGAGTGATTTCCGTGTCCCCGAGGGGCTAATCGCTGCGCAATGGACGGGAAGACTAGGGAGGGGACGGAGCTGAAGGGTTGGAAGTCATTTCTATGAATCAGGAACCATGACTCCATGCTCGGAGGGAGATCGGGAAGAACACCTTAAGATAACCAAATTAAGGAAGATAGATACAGTTGCGAAAGAGATGAAAGAAAATTAGTCGGCTTTCCTCCAAGAGCATGGTAAAGGAAGAAGGGGTTTCCATAGGTTTAGTAGGAGGTGAGGAGTATGGAGAAGCCGTGTACATGAAAGAACTTAGAGGTGGCGTATGAGCGGGATACATTTGGGGTGGATATTGCAGATGGCGATTGCGTCGTTAAGTCCAACCGAAGGATCCCCAAAATATTGTCGGTTCATATGGAAAGATAATAAAATCATCGTATGATAAATTCTTAATGGCCAACAGGAATCTAGTAATCTGTAACTAATAGTATCATCTCATGCAAATTGAGAGAATATTAATAAGAAGAATAAATTTTCAGTCAGGTGATAAACAGCTGTACGAGGACTTTCAATAATTACATGGCATTAGGAACAACAATACACTCCATAATAGAACTGACAACTTAAACACTAGATGTTATTAGGCTTGAATACGCGAAAATTCATTTAGGAATGAAAGAAAAATGCTAGGTATTTTCCGTAAAACCTTTTACTAGGTACATTTAGGTTAGACGCATAGTTATACCTGAGGATGACATTTTGAAACTAGTTGTGCGAGATAAAAAGTTTTGCTGAAAATATCTAGTATTCTTCTTTCATTCGAAAATGAAAACTTATTTACCTATGACATCAGGTTTAACTTTTCGTTAGATCAATGATACTAATCAATTGCGATCAATAGCAATTGATCATATTTTACTGCTATTTTTCTCGTCACCTAGAGCAACATGAAAGACGGCTACATCATTCAGAGAAAAATGCGGCATTACAGAACGTTAGCTAGCACTTGCGATTACGGAAAGCATGATGCTGAGTGGTACTTCGGAACAAACCACCGTACGGCTCAGTTATAGCTACCCTGTGAGTTGATTTTTGGTCGCTATATCTATCTGGAAAACGGAAGGCAGCACCGAATATGGAGCTGGTCCTTCCATATGAATAAATAAATTTAACCAAAGGAATAGTTTTAACACTGTTCAGAACAAGTGGTCATAGGGAGTTAGGTCGTTATCCTAGTTATTGATAGAATCGGAAAATTTGCAATAGGGGAAAGGAAGTGGAGGAACATTTAAGGGGTACACATAGAGTTAAATTCATTAAATAAGGCCATTCTTTTGGAGAAAATATATCACCGTTTATGATATCCCTAGGAAAAATACTTCTTTTTCTTCTCGCGTGTAATGAAGGCTTTATCGCAGAGGGCAGCTTCACTTTTTAATAAAGGGCTGCTGGTCTTCCTTTTCATAGCTCTTGATTAAAAGTCTTTTTATTATAAAAACAGCAGGGAGAATGCTGAGCATCTCATCTTCGTGGGGTTGGCTCTGAGCGCTGGGTTAATTCTGACTGGCTACATTGCAATTGACTTGCAAAGGCAGGAGAAAAGACTTTTTATTTGGGCAAAAACCAAGTTGATTTCATCAAAGGATTACATCAGAGCTCATTCTCAAAATTGATCAAACTCTATAAAAAAAGTTCAAATCATCCACGATTTAGAGTTAATTTAGGAGTAAAGCAAGTAAACTCCAAGAAGCAGTAACTGATTCCTGGCTCGATCTTAATTGACCCTGGGTGCACCGACATCTTCAGAATACTCCACAAGCTGCCAAAATGGTGATTAGCAGTTGGCGTGATGGCACCATCCAAGCCCGCGAAACTATTACACTCGCACGCTAGCACACACATACGAGGGTATTTGAAACGTTCTCGGAACCACCACCAGATGTCAGCGCTGGCGCAACGAGTTTCCAGGGTAGTAATGGGTCTCTTTTTGAGTAAACACGTAATGCGTCAGTGCTCGGGGTTGAGATTATGGTGCGGACGCCTCTCTGTTGTTGTTACCGTTTCGTGAACAATGAAGATGGAAACAATTGAGATTCGAGCAGTGACTAAATACATCGTAAAGGAATTTATGAAAGCAAAGGAAATATATTAGGCCACATTCAGACTTTAAAAAATAAAGCAATGTCCCTACTAGGCCTTCTTTACCGCTTCACAGAAATTAAAGATCCAATTGCACTCCACTCGTACTTCTCATTAATTGTCCTTCCCATCATATCATATTGCTCCCCCATTTGGTCCACATCATCCCCAACTAACCTTAAATCCCTTGATTCCATCTCTCACTTCTTTACCAAAATAGTCCAACACCGAGTCCCACATTACCGCAATATGTCCTCAAATGCTGTTCTGTCTTCCCTATCCATTTCTAGTCCCCAAAGCTGCAGACTTAAAGCTGACTTAAAACTCCTCTACAAGACCCTAAACTCGGCTATTGATTGCCCTGAACTGCTATCTTTCTTTAACTTCAGAATACCAACCCGATCCACCCGCACCCACTCCCTACTCCATCTGCCTATTCCTAGAATATCTCTCACCAAGCGCTCACTGTTATTTCGCCTCTCCTCCCTTCTAAATTCACTCCCTCACACTGTCGACCCCTTTAACCTATCATGCAAAAACTTCACCACCCAAGCTTTATCCCACCTTTCAGTAAATTAAAATTTTCCCCTGTCCATGCTTGGTTCTCGTTGTTATTGTTATACTGTTATTGTCTTTGTCCTCTTTTATGTTTGTTATATTTGTCACTGTAAATTGGCGCCACTGCTGTATGTGAACAATGTTTTAAAATAAAAAATAAAATAAAATAAAAATATGCCGACTTTCATAACACTCTGGGGGACTCTGTTCCTCAATAGTCAACTGTTACTAAGTGGACAAACGAGTTTGTTTGGGTGGGACAGCCTCGATAATGATCAGCGTAGTGGTCGACCAAATTGCGCGCTACCTCAGAAATTAGTGTATTAGTACATAAAATAGTAATGGAGGATCGCCGACTCAAGGTACGAGAAATCTCTGAACCTATAAGGACGTCATATGAATGGGTTTACCATATTTTAACAGTGGAATTCGATATGAGAAAATTATCTGCTAGATGGGTGCCGCGACTCTTGACGCAGGATCACAAACGCGTCAGAATGGAAATTTCCGAGCAATGTTTGACCTGTTTTAAGAACGGTCAAAAAAACTTTTATGAGCCAGTTTGTGACCACAGAAAAAACTGTGATTCACCACTATACTCCAGAGACAAAATAGCAGTCAAATAATGGAAAAATCTTGATTCGCTACCACCAAAGAAAGTTAAGGCAATACGGTCGGCTGGAAAGGTTATGGCTTCAATTTTCTGGGATACTATAGGGATTCTACTGATAAATTATCTTCCCACTGGTCAAATAATTACCGGACAAAACTACGCGCTTTTTGCGTGGCTGTACTTATTATGCTGCAGAATTCCCAGCTTCTTATTAAATTAAACTTTTAAAAACATTTCGAATATCGATCATATGAGCTAGGATTCGTTTTATCCCCGAAAAACAGGGCATCAAGAAGAGGCTGGCCTGATAATATTCTGAGGGGATAAAATAGATGAGAGACAGTGTAAGCAAAGCAAAAAGCCTTTATAAGCAAACATTTTTAAAAACAGAAATTAAAACTGTATGCACTCGTATTTTAAGATTTTGTACGTTTCAAATGTGAAGTTCTACTGTAGATATGACTAATTAAATAATTAATCGTGAAGTCAATCATAAGTGTTTATAGACTGCATACATATTTGAGTTTTTTGCAAGTAATATGCATTGGAATTTTGAATTTTCATTTCATGAATTTTAAATTCGTATCAAAAATATTTTTTTTTAAATAGCGATTACATTGAATCACGAATATCATTCAGGATCTCAATATACGGTTTTAGAAATACTCAATATACGTTATCCATTTAGGGACGAAAATAAAAAATAATCAAAAAGCCTTGATAATTTTTTTTTTGGCGTTGAGATCGCGGTATAAATAGAAAACGCCACACCTTGTGATTTTCTATCGCTTCGTCAGAGCCATTTTTTCAGTGAAAGTAAAACGCTTATTATTCCTTTGAAAGCAGGGATCAGTTCTCCCGTAAATGCGGTCCTGGGAGAGAAATGACAGAGTACCCAAGTCTCGGTAGCAAGACACTTGACATCCCCGGATATGCATGCCAAAAGAATGGAAGGATCACATTTCATTATGTAAGATAACTAATAAAAGTCTGAATAAGAAATGGCGCGCCACGTGCATGCTTTTGTTCTGTCGTCGATTCATTCTTCCTCAGTTTGGCCAGATGAGCCCGAATGGCCAAAGCCACAAAAACTGGCACGCTGCTTATCAGAAGGAAAGCAAGCTCGTTTTTCTTGACGCGTGAAAAGATGAAAGAGCGCGAGCCCAACAGAATAATGGTGGAAAGGGGGGGAGTATTAGCGCACAGTCGCCATGGAGGGCAATGGAAAAAAAAGGCCGTAATTATAATTAGTAAAAACGACAGACAGACTTAACTCGTCTTGGAATATGGGATTGGAGAGACGTTTTAATTTTAGCCATTGATTCACTTTCACCTATCATCAAATGGCAAATCTACTAATCTTCTAGGATTCATTTTGGCAGTTAAGAAAGGCGTAGATCGAAGTGTATTGCTGAGGATTCTAATTAAAACAGGAGCTGGCAATAATTAAACATAACTGGTAAAGATATGTCAAGTACAAAGATGAATCGAAAAAAAAATTGAAATGGATAATATTAAGGATCAAACTTTTTAAACTTTCCCTGCAGGACTTTAAGAAATGTTAAGTGAAGTGAAAAGACCACCTAATATGATGATGATTCCTTCCAAGGCATATTTCCATATCAAACTTTATCTCAACGTTTAAACTCTGAGGTAATATAAGCATTGCTTAACATTGAAATGATATAAATATTATTGGAAACGAAAATCTAAATACTTACGAATGATGCAAAAAGGAACTCATAATATTGAAACATAAAATATCTCGGGTATATATTAAATATATTAATTTAGTAACAATGATATAAAGGGAAATTTTCTTTTAAAATCAATATAATTCTTTTAAAACATTTATGACCACATAATAGCATTTTTTCAGCAGTTTTAATTTTTTAATAGTGATACGGTTGTGTTGCACGACATTGAAACTTGGTCTATTATTAAAATTTTGACTACTGGAAAAGTGCCATCACTTGGTCACAAGATGTTCCAATTCCACAATATCACGTCTGATACTGCATCAATCCTTCCTATGACGTGTTAATAATGGCACAATAATTGTGATCTAATAATCATACAGCCGAGAGCAGGTAGCCTCTTGAACCAAAGACTCTAGAGGCCAACCCAAGCGAATAAGCAAATGAGTCTTTACGTTTTGCAGAATTTCTTTCCGTTATCTTTTCCAGGGACACAATTGAGAAGTGTAAAAACCCAAGCTTAAATTCTTGACCTAGCAACTCTATTATCATGATTTTGCCGCACATTCTACATCGCTTATATCTTAATACATATGTATATGAATCTAGTATCAGAAAATTACAATTAAAAACTCGGAAGTGCTCGGATTTTCAAAAGAAATTCCTCTCTCGAAAATACTGTTTCACCAAAATATCAGAAAACCTGTCCAATCACTTTAATCCTATATCCTTACTTCGTTAAAATGATATGGCTACTAATAGGAAAGGATAAACACTTTACTACCTTTCTATTACTATCACTGAAAGATTATCGAAAGAAAAGCTCATAATTGTTAAAAGTATTGAGTTCCATGATTCCAGAACAGCTCAAATTTTATTGTACCCGTACATTATGTACCCAACTAATTCAAGATACATTACAGATTAAAACTTCAACAAAATATTTACATCGTGATCAAAGTATTGAGAGCTGACGTGACCATTCACACTGGATAACGTATGCAATTCGTTTGAGAATCACGGTACTAAAGAATAAATACTTTCCTCGCAGATTGATGGTAGATCTCTCAAAAAATACTTTTCTCCCCTGGAAAATGTTCAAAGTTGGCAACCAACACCAAGGTACAAAATAGAGGCATCGTCAGCATTAATTACTTCATAAAAGTGAAATTAATACGCCAGGAAGCTAAGCGCGAAGGAAAGTAAAATGTTCTCGATGTGGTGAGAAGCTTTCTTCTGAGAATAAAGGGGCATGCAATAAAGGGCAGAACGGGGAGGAAAAACTGGTGGCTGGGCAAGGGGTTCGCGGAGGGATTCACTCACTGGAAGGGGTGCTACTCATATTCACTCGTGAGCCGCACCGCCGCCGTAAAACAGTCCGGAGGAGGAAGGCACTGGCTCGCGGAAGTGAGTGCCTTTCCGCACGGCGATGGTCACGCTTCCCGTAATTTAAGCGAAATGTAAGGAGCAGTGGAGGCGTTGGTCTCGCCCGGCACAAAATCGCCAGAATATTGCTGAAGTAGAAACTTGTGAAGCACAAGCACAAAGGCTAAATGAACTGTTGCACAATATGAAGGCAGACAGCAAACGACTGTACTATAAAAGACACTGCATTCTATTACAGTGACTAAATATGTGAATCTCTACTGAAGGCTTTATAACCAGATTCAAAATGTATGCCAGATACATGTAAGTTCACGAGAAATACTTGAGAATTGAAATCACTACACTTAATCATGTAGAATCAGCAGTTAAAATGAACACCAGAAAACCTTCTTAAGAGAGATTTTTGTTTAAGTCATTCGATCCCCGAGCATCCTTTACCTGAAGACGTAGAAAATTCAGTGTAATAAATATGCAGGATAGATTATACTTCCGAAAAAGGCCACAGATGCAATTCGGCCATATTCAGTAGGGAGACTCGAACTGACAATATAGCAATCAGTATTAAAATTCAATTATAATATTGATAGGTAATGTTATACTGAGATATGTGACGGAAGTGGCTAAGACGGTAAGAAAACAGGAATTTTGGAGGTGGGAGGGGGCATAAATATTTAACTACGGAGGAAATTGACACCTAAGGTTCAAGAAATTCAAGGCTGCTATGACATGATGTCTAAGTATTGGATGGGTTTCGATTATGTGTTCCGATTTTCAGAGAACGTTCAAAGACCACCTATAGTCAGCAGAGACCTTCTGATGGTGGAATACACATAAAGGGACAATGTTTTCTGAGCACCTAAGCATCAAGAGAAGCTGTAGATGACCAAGAAGATATCATGATACATTTAATTGAATATACTTTTGTGTGTGTGCATATGTGTGTATGTATATATATATATATATATATATATATATATATATATATATATATATACATATATATATACATATATATATATACATATATATATATATATATATATATATATATATATAACAATTATAAAGAAAAAATCACACGAGCAGCACAATAGAACACAAATAGAATAGCAATATTTAAAAGGAGACTAACACGGTAAATTGTTCGAGCTTTCGGCCCTTTCAGAGGCATTCTTCAAGTGAGACTGAGGTCTCTCTATCCCTCAGTCTCGTCAACTTGAACAAGGCCTCTGATAGGGCTGAAAGCTCGAACAAAATACCGTGTTAGTCTCCTTTTAAATATTGCTATTCTATTTGTGTTCTATTGCGCCGCCCCATTATATATATATATATATATATATATATATATATATATATTATAAATAAATAAATATATATATATGATTCGATGATCGTATTGAAATTTCTCTCATTCTCATTAAATATTATTCTTTTCGCAGCGTCACTAATCACAGAATTTAAACACGGCACGCACTTCAACTGCAATTCGTCAATACTCTAAAAAAAAGCCCGACTAAAATAATGGGATGCTGTTGCCTAATATCTTAAAAATTTGTCTCAGCACATTCCTGGGGAACCATTTGGTCCAATAATAAATTTAAATATTTCTTCAGTACGAGTTACATGACAGCCTTTCTGCTACATTTTACAGTTTTAAATGTAGAAAAGAATAACTTCCGGTCCATATTTTGCATTTAAAATGGCAACTCTGCCATCGGTAACCAACGGAATTTCCTTTCTCTTTCATAAGGTTCGTGGAAAAGTAACGGGAGCTGACCTATGGTTACGGTACCTATGTTTGCCCAACTAAACTGAAATTTCAAAAAAATTACATTTTACAATTTTAATTGCAGTTAGGTAATGAAAACCAGGCACTATTAGCAAACCAAGTAAGTGGTAATGGGCTTTCACATTTGCATCAGTTCTACGCGACCATCAGCAACCCAACTTTTGTCACCACAGTTATTGGGAGGGGTAATGGGGAGGAAACAATAGAGGAAATGAATTTTTGGGAAAGAGGGGGTGTTTCGAAAAGGAAGGGCGGGTTAGGTTCACTCATTACAGCAAAGTGCTAAAAGTGGGAGGGAGCCTATGGAGGGCGTATGGGAGCATGGGCGGAAGGGCTGTGGAGGTGGAAAAAGTGGTGTACAGTGGCCGGGGGTTAAAAGACGGGTAAAGTTAATAATGCCCGGGAAGGTAGTACCATGTGGATTTAGTTTAAACGTGATGACACCCCATTGTTTTCGGAAATAGCGTGTACATGATTATTCTATCTTAAGGACGAAAAGGAATATGACATGTAATTACAAAAAAGGGTGGAAAATAGATATTCATACTTAAATACATTAAAATCAAAAATTCTACCAATTCATGCGTGATTACACTAACATTATTAAAATTGAATTATAATCCCAGCTCATTCATATAAAATACCAATCGAAAGAGCAATTTGTTGAGGGGAGACGCAAAGGCGGTTCGCAAATGATTGAATTTCGGGCAACACAGTTAGATTATGCACTATTTTTTCATCTGTCGTCCCTGCGGAGAAGCAGAGGTTTTAAACCCGTCAGGCCGTGAATTAGTCTAACATCCGAACATCCGAGGAGCGTGCAAAGCGAATGTTTGCCTGGGTGAGAGGCAGGGATTATACGTAGACGATGAGCCGGACGGAGAGAGGTCGCCCGGGAGGACGGGGCTTTGGCGAGAAAAGTAAGCAGGAATTGCGAGGGTTTCGTCCGAGGACGCAAAGTGAAGGCCCATTGAAAATGGGGGAGATTTTACGGCAGTCATGGAAATACGGGTTAAGGGGGAAATAAGGGTAGAGGGAGAGGAAAGGAATCCGGGACCGGAATGAGAAATTTCCCGGAGATAAAAATGGTGAGATTCCTTGAGTGAAGACATGAAGTACATGAATTATGCATGAGAAGGTAAGCGAATAGACTCGGTGAGGGTGGTGCTACGTGGTAGGACAGGGGAAGCCGAAGAAGAAAAGAGGTTTCTTTTAAAGCGGGGTGCAAGAAAAAGGTATTAAAAGTGACGAAGTAAGACAATTCAGAAGATAGACCCAGCAACGGGACCATTAATACCATAAGATACCTGCACCGCATCACAAGCTGACAAATATATATATATATATATATATATATATATATATATATATATCGATATAACGAAGTAAGACAATTCAGAAGATAGACCCAGCAACGGGACCATTAATACCATAAGATACCTGCACCGCATCACAAGCTGACAAATATCGATATATATATATACACACATATATATACACACACACACATACTCGTAAAAAAGGGGGGGTATATACACTATATATAACATGAGAAAGTCTCACGGCTGAGAATAAGAATATATCACAAGATACCACAAGCGAAAAAAAAAACAAAAACACAGAAATACATCAAAAAGAAAAGAAACTCATACCTTTCCGAATATTCGCAGGTCAAGCCACCTTTCTCAAGAAAGAGAAAGAAGGAAGATTCGTGAAGAGGCTACCTTATTTGAAGATAAGACAGGGAAGAAAGTAAACAAATGCAAAATAGAAGCATTAGTAATAAGAACAATGAGAAAAAGTAGCAGCAAGATGCAGGGGAATAATGACAGCATTGGTTCGGAAGATTTCGTCAGAGCAATGTTATTTCCCAGTCCATAGGAGGGAAAGGAAGCCATGAGTTCTAATCACATCCTCTCCTTTCATCTACATCTACTTAATACCCCTTAATACTCCTTTCTTCACTTCCACCATTTATTCTACTTAATCACTTACTTAGATATAAATGTTTCCCTCCTCAACGTATTTTACACCTCAGTAATAATTAAATCCACAAAAATTTCAGCTTATATTCGTATCTCTATCTTTATAGTTGTCAAAGTCAGTATACTAAACATAATAGCCCCCTATGCTTTCGATTAGCGCCACCACGTCTGAAATAACCCCATTTCCTTCAAAATATCTCTTTTCCCCAAATATCTAATCCTCCCTTCTCGAACATAGTTACCCACAATTTCCCTCCTACGTATAATACTCCCAATTAGAAACAAACAATACTTGAATTTTCAATTCTCCATGCCACGCATTAACTATCTCATTGCACAGAAAACCTTGCCACTGTTTTTTAGGACTAGCGCCTAGCATTGAAAGGCCGTTGAAACTCCCACTGGATTTTCATTGTGGGAATAATATTTGTGAGCTTGAAGACTTTCATCCTTTATTTTGTATTTAGTAAAATACAAAATATACACTGGACTTAGAAAGAGCCAACATTAATATTTCCCAGTTCTCCTTAAAACCAAAAGATAGCTCTACTTTTAGTGTTAGTGAATTTCATGTTAAAAGAGTCCTTCACCGCCTGGGCATAGAATAAAGGAGATCGCCTGGTGGCCGTAGGTTGGGACGCCACCACCATCACCATTGCAGCAGGCACACTGACGGCCCCGGCCCTAACCACAGATCGCAATGATCCCAATTATTGGCGCTTACGTGCTAGCGCATAGTGGGGAATACAATATACTAACGACCGGCAGTATAGAGTCAATGGCCAGACGCATTTCCTTGGAATTGACTCTGCCGCATGCATATTATCTCGTTATGTGTACTCCTATTTCATCGTAATAGACAGAATTAGGGAGAGATTTTTCAATCAATTGAAGAATCAACGAGCTTGTTCCTGGCCCCTATAAACTTTAAAATATAATGCGAAAGCACCTCATAGTATCCCATATTGATTCAAAAAGTATCCCATACTGATTCACAATGAATGCACTTACCATCATCCTTATGATATTAAAAAGGAAATTAAATTGCAAGAAAAACTGTGGGCTTCGAAAAATAAATGATCGACGTGGTTTTCTAATGCCGTAAGGCCACTAAATGCGTCAATATACCATGTTTAACTTGCATGAGGATCATGAAATATTTCCGCAGAAACAGCATTTATTGAGTTTCGTCGCTCCAATATATTCGATAATGCTTAAACGGCTAGCACATCATTGCAAGAGATAAATATCTCTCCACCACTTCAAATCACGCCTGAATTCAATCTCTTTGACTCACCGAAGGACTTGTGGATATAGAAAAAGGGCTCCAGCTAGTCTTGTATGATTAGATTGGTGTAGTATCCTCCACTTTCTCCTGTACGATCACACCTTTTAGATAGCATTGGTGGCCAGGATCCCAACTCCCTTCGATCATCGCGGCTTAGATTTTCAACAATAATATTCCGTCCCTCGATTTTGTCATGATAGGTACCGTGCAAGGGAAGCACAAGCAGCACCAAAAGCAGTCGATGGCGTGTCTGGCTCCCTTATTTTATCTGAGCGGTCGAACCGACCAATGTAATTTGTGGCCATAATTATTCATTCGGTTTAATAAATTTTTAGGTGCCCTCTACCTTTAACAAAACTCCAAGACATATAGTATCTTCGGGAACGAAGAAGCTCTCCTATTGATCCGTATATAACGGTGTTTAAATATGATTAAATTTCTTCAGCAAGTTCTACATGGATTCTAGGAGGAACTTATTCAAGACCGAGTGTTCTGTTTTTCCTAATATTTTACAGAATTATAGCGCATTCCTTCATGGGAATAATAATAGGCGGGAGGAGGTACAATCCATTGTGGAGAGTAGGCTACACATATCAAGAGAATCATCAGATTAAAACTTCGCAATTTAACAAACCAAAATTTCATGTTTTAGTGAACAAAGGATGCTATGCTTTCATTTAATTTGGAAAGGGATACATTAATATAGGGGAGTAATACCTACTTTATTTAAGAAATATATTAGGGAAGTACTGGCCTCAAATGCAATCCGTTTCAGAAAGTGGTGGTGATGAACTCCAGGGAAGGATCTGTTAAAAGTCTATAAGAAAAGTGAAAGGATGACGCCGGATGAGCATTTTGATCTATTCATGTTTGTTGGTGGAGAACTAGTGAAGACCCATGCGAGCCGTAACGTAATATGGAGATATTGTGCAGGAATAAAATCCATCGACCCTCCCGAATGGATTTGCCGTATAAGCGCCATAAGGATGACATTGGTAAATAAAACTTGCTCCTATAAAAATCCAAGATTCCATTGAAATAATTTAAAATATCCTAATTGAAGTTTGAGTAGTTTCGTATTTGAAGAAATAAATTCTCTTTTGAAATTTCCGAATGGACATTGCTTATGTTTCAGTCTTTTAATGAATCTAACTGAGCTTCTTTGGTAAAAGTACTACATTGAATTGAATCATTCATTTTCTTCTTTTGTCTTATCTTCCTAATACGTCTGTTAAATATAAGAGAACTTGCAATACTTTTAAATCATAAAATCACTAAAAATTATTTCAAGTTAATATAAAAAAATTCTTTTTTATGATTAATATATTTCAAAGAATATATTCACATTAATGTCGTAGTCACAACTCTAGAACGAAACATAGTTTTATAGAATCATATAGGCTGCCTTCCTTATCAAGTAATGCAATAAATGAACAAAGTTCAAACTCTTAACTCTGATAATTTCTTCAAAAAGGTAAAGAGAAGAGATGTACGTATATATGTAGGAGTTAGAAATACATACATTAATTGAAACTACCAAATTGGGTCTGAGGCACAGAGCCATAATGTAAGCACTGGATAAGATCGATTGACACTAGATATGAAAGCCACAGAAACGGATACCATTGGGAACAAGACCCACTCTCTACATTAACACGAAAATCCATAAATTATTGAGCAAGAGACCGCCATTTGTACTTAAGTCTAAGGAGTGGATTGACCTCAGGAATTCTCATCAAAAGAGGACGTTCTCCTCGTTCTTCGGCGTAACCTTCACGGGAAAGGAGAAATGATCGTGCCCACGGAATAACATCGGAAAATTTATTTAAACAAAAAGTAATTCTCGAATAGCAATAAAGTTGTTTCAAGAAGGATATCGTCCAAATACTTAATGTTATGGTAGAAAGTCAAATATGGGCAAGATAGGCTAATCAATGAAGTCCATTCAAGCGACTCCGAAGGGTCTAACCAGGGTCACGACCGCTGCCTTAATATTCCTCCAAACACAGAAGGGGGAAGGGATATGATTTTCGAGGAATGAAAAGTTACAGATGAAGGGAATTGTGATATACGAGTGAAAAGCGCCGTCGGGGCAGAGTCGGAGATATGGAAACCAAAGAGGAAGTAGGTGGGTACTTCATTCGACAATCCTTTACGTAGTATCATTGAGGCATTACCGCATAACGGTTGGAAAATTAATAAGGCCTCTGGCTGCATCAGATTAGACATGACAGCGGGTCATCCATTCACCTTGGGGCAAAATGATTAGGATATGCGAAAAGCTCCCATATTCACTCGCAGAAATTTTCGCATTCACTGAGAATATATGACTAGCTGATTGATATTAAAGATCTTTATTCCAAATTTTGCAGGGACGGATCTCAATTTAAAGGTGAACTACATTAATTTTTTAACCAATCTTCATTAGCATAATGTAGAATATTTTCTTACTCAAATTATAACTCAGCTGAAAAAATAACAATGAAATTTAGTTAGAATCTCCCATCATTTATAATAAGCAGAGTAGAATCAAATTTACATCAAAATCTTGTTAATTAATTCATGAGGTAGAAGACCTGAATTCTAAATACTCACATAAAGTGGATTAAAAATAATGCTTTCATCAAGTGTTTACTATTACTCTACTCGTACAAAAACAATTAACCGCAAAGAAATGAATGTAAATCCAATTTTCTAGTGGGTTCTTTGCGAACTTTAATTTAAGTTCCGAGTTTGTTTGTATACTATAAAATCAGATTTTAAATATAATATATTGAGGGAAAAAACGGTTGTAAAAATACTACGAGCTGATGCCAAGCCTTAGCGCATTTGATATCGTACTAATAAGAATGTTGCCTTTCAATATTTCAACTCGAGAAGTGTCTTTTAAATCAAACAAGCTATGATCAACACTTAATGTACGAGGGTCATCCGGAAAGTAGTACCCGTTCGTGCCGCATGAAGTGCTGACGACGCGAGTAGCCGCTGGACGAGGTCAGATAGCTTCAGTGGCTTGTCTGCCTTCTCTGAGCCAAGTTGCGTGACGCTAGCATTGCCTGTGTTGTTTCTGTGATTGTTTACAATGTTTAAAAAAATTGAGAACGCCGCCAGTTGTGAAGTGAGGGCAGTGATTAAATTCCTCAATGCAAGAAACGTTCGCCCATGTGATATTCATCGCCAATTAAAGGAGGTGTATGGAGACAATGTAATGGACGAGTCGTCTGTTCGGCGGTGGTGTCGCAACTTCAACATGGGGAGGGGGAACACACACGACGATGAGCGTTCGGGGAGACCGTCTGTCATTACAGACCAACTGGTGAGCTCAGTTGACGAATTCGTGAGGAACGATCGGCGCGTCACAATTGATGACATCTGTGAGCATTTTCCCAATGTTTCTCGAACAATTGTTCATGAAATTGTTAAACACCATCTGCATTATGCAAAAATTTGTGCAAGATGGGTCCCTCGCGTATCTCAATGAGCTGGCGGCGAAGGACTATGCAGCAGGAATACAGAAACTTGTCACACGTTATGACAAATGCCTTAATTTGCTTGGAGATTATGTTGAGAAGTAGTTTAAAGTATCCTCTTTCAAATAAAATTTTTTATGTTTGTTAATATTTACTTTTGTGTCTTTATTTCACGAACGGGTACTACTTTCCTGATGACCCTCGTAAAAGGCAGGACATAGTTGGCATTTCAGAAGGTAAACTACTACACAGCTGGAAGTAAATGAGAAAAAGGGAATTGGTAGGAGTGAGTTAAAAAACTGGTAGGAAAGGGATGGGATTTGGGTTCTGAAAAAAAGATGTTTTACATCTAGGTTTATTGCAGGGCATGAGACAGGCTTTGGAACGGGGCGGGGATTTAAGAATTGGATTGGTTGATTTGAAGAGATCTGATAATTTGCTGGGACATTTGAAAGTAAGGGAGAGTCATTTGGGAAAAAGGTTGGTAGTGGAATTATGGTTTTTGAGGATAGGGTAGCGGTTTTCTAGGATAGATGTCAGGGACTCTAGGCCAGGGAAGTATTTGATACGAATTGAAAGAGGGTGGGTTTCTGTGGTGATGTCAGTTTTAAGCATGTCTTCAGATTCTTTGGTTTAGGAGGGATAAAGAATAACCTTGTAGGAGGCGGGAATATGTAGATTTAAGAGAAATCCGTCAAGGGAGTCGGGGTGATTACAGATTCTGTTCTCTCTTATTCAAAAGGAAAAAGGAATGGAACTTTTATAGTGATATGGGTGATGCTGTTATAATGTAAGTATTGTGGTTTTTTGGTCGGTTTTAAATCTACAGAAATGTGAAATGTTTTATCTATTATTGATACGCTTGCATCAATGAAGGTGAATTTGGGAGGAGGAAACAGTATAATTGAAGGAGACAAGAGGACGAGGGGTTAAGGTCGAAAATCAGTACCATGTGGCCGGAGAAGGAAAATATCATCGATATATGTGATCGACAATAGAACTTTCAGAGGCTGTTTCATTAGCCCTTCCAATGCAAACCTCTTCTTGGTCTCGCAGAGAAAAAATTCCTGATAATCCTCTCCTGTAACTTCTGCCCTGCCTTCTACGTGGGTGAATGCACCACCACCCTTTCCCTCAACATCAAATACCACCGCTTTTCCAATGCATCTCACATCTTCCTAATTATCTTATCTCTACCCACAGTGCTTCCCACGACCTATCTTTTGAAAACTGCTTCTCTTATTCGATAACTAAAACCCTTCCACATTCTGCTAGTAGCATGGATATGAGAACCCGCGAGATGGCGCATATCTGGGTGCTCCAGTCATTTAAACCTCCCGGACTGAATCAAGCCCACTGAATCCATCCAATAGCCGCCTACATATCACCTTTCGACCCCTTATCTGTTTCCTCCTCGTCCCTTACCTCTCCTACCCTCACCCTTCCCCCACACATATCCTCTCCGCTCATCCCCCGAGAACGGCATTCCAATGATGACGGCTGAGCCATCGAAACGTCACAACTACATATGCGAGTGCCCTTTCTTTGCGTTTCTATATCAGTGTTTGTGTATGAGTATGTATATAAATATATTTATGTGCATATATATATATATATATATATATGCATATTTATACATATTTTATTCCATTTCATTCTGAGACTTCGACCTCCTCGGTCAGCTCGGCCAAGAAGCCCTTTCGCGACCGACAGGGACCGATCTCGGAACCTTTACGTCGGCACTTCCGCCTCAGAGTGTGCCCCAAGCCACTAAAAAATTACGATTAATTTTTTTTAAGGCGTAAAGAAATTAAAGCAGGCTGGAAGGAATCGGGATTGAAAAGAACATGACGGGGGAAAATGGAAAAGGAAAGCGATTACTTTCCGTGTTACTACCTGCTCAACTAAAACACGGGAACTACGGGATGAAAGGGAGGGTAGAGGGAAATAAGGGCGAGGGAGTGGTGGTGAAAAAAGGAAATCCTTTAAAAATGAGCACGGGGAACACTTAAGGCCACGCAAAGGAAATTTCACGGCCGGCGTTATTTTACTCTGCAGCGTTTCTGCTGGACGGCCACATCCAAACCTACCCCCACCCATGTTCCCCTTCCCTTCCCCTTCCGAGAGCCCCTTCTTCCCCTCTGCCTTCCACGCAAGCCCTTCCCCCGCCCCCTTCGTCCGCCTACCCCGCTCCCCTGGTGAGCTCCATAAAGGAATTGCCCCTGTGCACAGGTGAGCAATTTTCGCTCGCGTGTTAAGACGCTATGTGAGGCGGCACAGCGGCTCGAGATACGCGGGAACAGGATACGTCGGCGGCGCAAAGCCGGATCTCCAAAAGAGCGAGCATCTTCGGGCGAGGGATTAAACAAGCCATCCAAGAGAGAGAAGCTATTGCTCTCCACTGATGGATTCAGACCCCTTCCGCCGACGCCCTCTTGACCCGTTGAACAAAAGGGTAACGGGGGCAACACTGGGGCTCCAGGAACAACCCAGAAATTTTATCCTTCGGAGTAAGTATAACTAATCGTTCCAGGTGTAACTTAGTGACATTGTTTCATGATGAATACCGTCAAAATAAAACGTCTTAACTCCACATGTAGAAGAAAGTTTAATGCAAACTAAGTAAGTTCATAGATAAAGAAAAAGGGATAAGAACACAAAGATGCATAAAAGACAAACACTATAAAGGTAGGGAAGGCAGAAATGAGCAGATCAAAAGTGCAAAAATATTTCCTCAGCCGAGACTTGAACCACGGATTTTTAACTTTCCGGTGCGATGCTCTATCCATATCCATGTGAATGGATATTTGTTCGCCACTTGGCAGGTTTTCCTGTTTGTATATTATATATATATATATATATATATATATATATATATATATATATATATATATATATATATATATATACATATATATATATATATATATAGTATATATATATATATAGTATATATAGTATATATATACTATATATATATACACATACATATACAGACACATACATATGTATGCATACAAATAATAGGAAAAGAAAGAACTCTTCATGATCAAGCAAATCGTCATCAGAAACGGCTAGCCATACAATGCGCAATGGCATTCCCACTGCCAACAAACAAAGTTTAAGACAGAATATATATTATCATATTAATTTACCGAAACAAAAAAAAGATCAGATATAAAGTCAGACAGACAATGCTATAGTAACGGAAAGTTGGCTCACAGAAGAGAAAGCAGGCTGGGAGACTTTTCCAAAAGGTTCAATCATCTACAGGAAATGCAGGCCTCAACGTTTTGGCGGAGTATTGATCGCAGTAAACCAACAACTCAGTAGTTATGTGTATGCGATGGCAACAATAAAGTAAGGGAGGGTATGACTTGAAAGACAAGAATCACAGACACTCATTGATATGTCAATATAATACGGACCAACTGACACCATTAAATTTGATTTCTCTAAGTTTACTGACCAAAGATACACACTTTTTAGCTGTGTACTTGCTTTCGCCGGTGACTTAAATGCATAAATAATTAACTAGGACAATTTCTAGACATGAAAACCTAAAAAAATTGGCAACAAATTCCAAATGTATCTTGATATATTCGCCATTATAGGTTTTGAAAATAATATAATCGTCAACACGATCAAATTTAAACAAATTGACGCTTGCAATCTTGTCACGGACAGAGCTATTTATTCTTGCCGTGCACGATACGCAATCTCAAAAAAATCATACCCAACCACCCAAATCATATTTTATCTAAAGTTGTTACGTAATAATTATATAATCGATGCCTGAAAAATGGCTGTAAGCCCATTCTCTGCATATTCATCATTTCCGCCAAATTCCACTTAAATTTAAAAATGAAGCCCTCACCTCAAAAAATCTGTTTACGGAATTACGGGATATAATATTTTTTTTTAATTTACAACTATTTTAGTTCCCAACTGCATTTTTCAACCACAAGGATTTGAATAAAATTACAGTAGTTACCTATGAGCTTTTACAATCACTCACGATATAACTCCGGGGTCGGTAAAGAAAGGATCAATTTTAACAAGATTTTCCATAAAAGGATTAGGTTTTCTCAATAAAATATCTATAATTTATCGTGGGTATAATCTTCAATTTTCATTGAGGGGCACGGATTTTGAATTTCACATAAACGGAATCAAAGCATCACTCTAAAAATCTTAAACCTATATTTATTGTTTTGATTAATTTTACGGCTTTGAAGATTCGAATAAAAATCAAAATAGATATTGAATATCACATTTTCGAACGTATAAAATAAAACTAAAATGTATCTAACCCAAATATACGAATATCAAATGATCAAATTTGACGCCACATAAATACGAGTATCGTCCAATCGATATTCATCTGACATAGGATATTGCGGGAGGTGTTAATAGGATTGGAGGACATTGGTTACTTATAAAGGTAGGAAAGTAGGGCTGAATATGGGAACAGTTTTGCACCTGGGTCTACTATAAGTTGTGGGTGTATATTAGTTATCGGTGTAACGCATTTGAACGCATGATTAGGAACTAATCGGATCTTGAAGACACAATAATGTTATTTTTCGTCAACACGTAAAATAGATCATATCATGTACTCAGCGACCACAATATTATAGGTTTAAATTGATATGAATCAACGATACAGCTCTTGAAATAATAAAGACGTCTCACTCCCGTCACTATAGTAAATATATTTAGTAATGGCAGTTGATCTCCCGATTACATTGTCTGAAAGAAAATTATATGAAATGGATGATGGCACTAAGTATAAGAAGCCGAGGAATAAATTGCATGCACGGTGGCGCATATGGAATGTCGTTGGAGGTATTTTAGACGAATATTGGGATAAATAACTCTTAAATTTACAGTTGGTACGGATGTATCTTTAAAATTTCTATTTAACATACAGCCAATGATAATGAAATAGACTATAGCAGGTAGGAATAAGGCTGACTACATTACTTCTATGGCCAAAAATAATGATGAAATATTACTTTCGCTAATGTGTTCTTTCCGCCGTTGAGTGACGCGATGGGATGCTTTGATAATTAACTTCGGACTTGGTTGTTGCAATATATACTTAAACTCAATCGCGACATGATTAAATATGAGATGAAGATCAGTATTAACTATTAACACTCATAATATCATCAAGTTGACTCTGAAGCGGGCAGGTATTCATATCTCAAAATTGTGTTTAAACTTCATGTTTCATGACAGTAACGCAAAATTACATAAATATACACTAACATACATTAAAAAGGGACTATAAGGCAATGCCCCCATAGAATACTTTACCACAAGGACGAAAATGGAAACAACTACATGTTAAATCACATTTTCAATTCGGTAATGAGGTATAACATTCGAAAATACGCAATCGGGGTTTCGCACGAAGTCGAGAAGCGCTCCAAAATCAAAATGGCGGGAACGAGAAAGGCCTCCTCCTTCCCCATCCTCCCACCTGCCAAAATAAAAAACGGAGCGCGAAACCGAAATATTTGTGGCGAAGACGGAGGCGGCAAATTTATTCGAAAAGGAAGAATGACAATGGAAGGAAAAGAATATGCGACGACGAAGACGAGGAATTGTGTATCGGGAAAATATATCACAGCGGAAAGGAGAATGGGGAATAATATTATTCGAACTCAAAAAGGATGAAACTGGAAAAATATACTGCAAAATATGCGATGAAAGGTTATACCAAAGATGGCAAAGGGTAAGCCCTCCCTTGGAAATAATGTCCCGATTGAAAAGGAGCGTATGAATCTGAACCCTTGTGACTTGGCTCGCCTGAACATTAAACATGGAGATCAGTGGGATGGTGGTATTGCGTTTGTTTCCTAGGATAAGAGAATTTTATAATGGCGACCGACAAACACGAGAGAGATATAGTCACCCTCCTCCTGCTAGTCGATTCTTATCGAGAACACATTCGGTATCAGCCCGGTTTCTGTTTTCTTCTGGAAAATGACCCCTAGTTTACCTCCAAGGTGGCAAGTTGACTTTCAGTGATACAAGGGTCTTTCAGCACGTTCTACCATGCATGCATTAATAAAGCCAAGACTATATTATGGCTAAATAACGAGTTTTAGCAACCAATTGATCTTAATTTCATGTAACTTTGCGGAGAATATTAATTTGCATGAGTAGAAATTCCTAACCAACAGTTCTCCCAACCCATAAATTTGGACAAAATACTCATACACATATTCCTTCTTTTACACCACCACACCCCCTCTCAATATTTTGCCTTCCTTCAACCTCTACAGTTTTTGGCTCATGAAAAACGTGGATGATACAAATTAAAAGCATTCAAATGCGCATATAAAGTGTCCAAAACCATATATTTGATAAGTGCACTAGAATAAATAGGGGCTTATGCACCAATTTAAATTCAGCCAACCCAGTACTTCAGCTTCGTTGAATTTAAATATAAAGAACCGAGTTCCAGCGTTAACTCACCATTATAAGGTCATATTTCCACATCCAATAAACGTAAACCGTGGAGCTTACCTAGAAAAGAAACGATTATTAGAAAATTGTTCATACCGTATTGAAGAAGAGGGTTAGTAACATGTTAAAATAGTTCAACACCAGCTGATCTGTTGTAATTACAAAACTTATGCGTCCATGAAATACTATCCAAAACTTTACACCAAAAATATTTAACGTTATTAATTTTCTGAAAATATTCATCATGCTTCATATTTATATTGCAAAACACTGCGGATAATTTATGAATTTTAACTCCAAAAATTAATGACAATATATTTGCTGGTGTTAAAGGAGAACGACTCAGAAATACAATGGCGGCGTGGAATGCAAAGAAGGGGATGAAGATTTATGAAAGCACTCGAAAAATAAGGAGTCGAGGAAAACGGAAAAAAATGCTGGGAATGCCTGGCTACAGGAACATCGAGAGAGCGCTGAAGAACTCACAATGAGTAAAGCGGAGACTGACTGGATACAGCCCTGCGTAGTTCACTTCAAGCGTCTAAAAGTTATTCTTAGAGGGTGCTCTACTAAGATACGAAAAGTGGCTGAAGGAAATACATTATTATTCCCAAAATATTCCCTGGCGCTCAATTTATTTGACTCTTTAACATAATAACAGATGATAACGTCGACATTCGATAAACATTCTGGAGAAAAACGAGTCTCCCCATTGGGATTCTCAGGCTAGACTCCCTGAAATAATATGTACATCGGGGTCTAGCGTGTCAATCAATTTAGGATTGACAGGAATGACTGTTCGATATTGCCGTTTTTGAGAAGGGTAGACATTTTTTTGATTTCCATTGTCAGAAGAGGATAATATCAGAAATGAACAGAATATTGATAGAACAAAAGAGAACACTGGTACTCGACTTGAGAGCGCAGGAGAAAATATTTCTGGTTAACACTAGGTTAAAGCCACTCACGAAGATATGTGGAATTCAGTCTCAAACCACATGGAGACATGTACAAACTATATAAGTTTCTTTATATATGTAATTACGCAACACAATCAATGAGCTAATAACAAGTGTAAAAACGTTATTTTGACTGGGACTTGAACCATGGACCTTAGTCGTGCCGGGCTGATTTATTAACCGCTTGAGCCATCGAGCAAACGTAAATCAAACTGAAATCTGAGGGGGGTTTATGCAACCGAGAGCCCCGATTATTCTATAAAACGCACGACCAAACTAGATCAGTCCACGCACCCACAAGCATTATAACCCAACAAATGCTTGCGCCTGTGAGTTCTCACTATGCAGTCCTCCTACCGGAGCGATGGCAGTATAATGGCAGGTGTTCAGTTTTCATTTGAATGCCCGTAATAAATATACACATATTTGAACACACGCAAATGTACCGTTAACACTTAAAGGAAAGTTTTAAGAAGGAAGAGTTGGCTACCCTGGACGGAGTCAATCTTTCTGATTATTTCTATAAAATAAAGAATGAAGGCAGAAAAGTGAATTTCACTTCTTAACTGTCTTTAAATGTTCCTTAATTCACGAAATTATTGGAGAAAATTAAAGAATTGATTACTGCTTGGATCGTTTTTGGGCCCTCTGATGAAAATTCGGTCACCTCTTCCACCAGGATACCTTTCTTTGACCTTGTGATCACTTCTAGGCTTTGGCAATCCAGATTTTGATTCTCGTCAATAAATCAGTCTTCGGCCAGCCTCTCCTCATAACAGGTCTTAAAGCAATTTATTTTAAATCTTGCTAAGATTTGCGATCATATTTTGTGGGTCTAATGCCAGTATTAATATTTAAAGAGACCACACCGTATTTTCTATTCAACAGAAATGAAAACTAGCAGTGCAAGCGTGCACTTCCATGAAAACTTCCAGAAAATATTCCAGCGAAAAGCAATAAATTCTGACATACAAGATAAATAAAATGAACACAATAAGGGCGATGAAAATACGTACATGCAGCACCTTTCTCGCGGTGCACATTCATGACCGTGAAGCACCAAAAGTTTCAATTCAACAATTTCAGAGTGTAAAAATCATTCGCTTTGACCGGGATCCCGGTCAATGGGAATGATTTTTACACTCTGAAATTGTTGCATTGCAATCCATATTAGCAAATGACTCCGTTAAAAGTCCCGGCATCTCCCGCAGTTTTTTGGAATTATGCAAATAAGTTTGTTTTTTGGTTAGAATATATGATCTATTTGAAAATGTATTGTTTTCACACTTTCTTTTATGTTCTTCGATTCCCATGACCCAAAATTTATTCAGTCTTAAGGTTTTCTTTGACTAGTTACAATCATGACTGACTGAGTCAAACTCCTTCCACTGTAATTATACCTGGATACCTTTGTGGCGAGACGATCCATATCTATCCTCTCAGCAGAGTAGGAAATTCCTTCACATGTATCCATGAGAGGTGTGCCCAAACCAAATTTTTCATAACCCACGCATTACAAATCCTAGTGCTTAACTAATTTTTTAGCCAACACTACCACAAGTACTCTCAGAAGTGCATTTTATACATTTATTCTTAACCGGAAGACATAAGTTTCACTCCACATATAAATGACGCAGTATAGGTAGAAATATTTATTTTAATTGTAGTCAAACATTCAGTTTTTCTGTCACATGTCACCAAAAATATTTTCTTGTCTTTCGCACACATTAAAATAACCGCATTTTGCCATCATACCATATCTCGCAATCATTCAGCCAAGATGAACCAAAATATGCATTTGATCTTCAATTCTCCTATACAAGCACCATCAATTTTGCTTTCGAAGCATTAACCCCACCACATGAATGTTTTCTCATCGTACTACCTGAAGAAAGCAAAATCTCGGTTCCCGTAGGCTTCTTTAGGTTTCAGTTTCAATTATACATCACAGGCATTCAGAAAATACGCACACGTTTTCCTCAACAACTCTCTCACATAATACGCTCTGCACTTCTCATCTCACAGACCTATGCTTTAAGATATTGAAGAGCCGCGGTAAAATCCGCATCCTTGCAAACCTCAGCGCTTCATTTCAACCAATCTCCACAGCCCCCCATTCACCGACTTATTAATTTCATGTATCGCTTTTAGAGCATGCGGAAACTACTTATTCCCTGTATATTTTTGTTAAACCTTTCAACAAACTTCCCCACTTCCCAATGCCGTATCTTTTAATCAATTCGACAAAACACAACAGACTTTCATTCTGTCATTAAATCATTTCTCATACTCCCGCTGAAGAGCAACTAGATGACCTAGATACCCTATGCAATATTTATCTCAAGCTTTTGTTCAATTTTACCTCCTGTAATATCTTAATCCTAAATTTAACAGCTTCTTTTTCCGAAATACTCAGGAGGAGAAATTGCTCTTAGGTTTTTCGATCCATCTAACTTACTTTTCCTTACTATAAAGGTACCATCATTGCATTTTTTTCGCACTAGGGACAAGTAATTCCACCAAGAAGATATTCGCGCTGATGAATAATAAGCTGTTTTTCCTCACGGATCAACATTGTGCCAATTAAACTTTCTAAAGCTTTTTCATCATTGCAAATGTTGACAACGCTTTTCAACCCACTGTTGAAACCTTATTTTCCCTTTCATCAAATGACCTATGGCAAATTAATTAACTCCAACTAAAATTGGGACCCGAAAATAGGTTCCAAAAATAGTTAATAGTAAAAATTTATTATACAAATATAATAAATGTTCCCTCCCTCAAAATCCGCGTTTCTCTCGTGCAAAACATTACTACTATTCTTTGATGCCTGCATCTATTCCTCCCTTATTTATTATGGATTTTGACTCAATTACAGAACATCTCCTTATTCCTTTAGACAATGCCTGCCCCTAGCCCTCGGGAACAACAGATGGAACCAATGCTTTGACAACAATTATGAGGCAAAGTAAGATAGTACATGCACGAATTATGGAAGAGGATGCATAAGAAAATATCCTTCACTTTTAATGCAAAACACAATATAGATATGGCTGCGTAGATTTTCGCGGCGGTGGCTTGAAGAATTCTGCATGTCCGGGTTTTCACCGCGTTGTTGTTTGAAGCCGACAACAGTTTCGCCGAAGTTTCATCCGGCGTCTTCAGGTCGAAGATGAGGGACTCAGATTTTGGCCGTCCTTATATAGGTGGTCCCGTCCAAGTGCTGCTCTCTGATTGGTCCTTT
Source organism: Hetaerina americana (assembly GCF_022747635.1). NCBI lineage: Eukaryota > Metazoa > Arthropoda > Insecta > Odonata > Calopterygidae > Hetaerina > Hetaerina americana. Next base: position 3,447,245 of record NW_027287019.1, on the reverse strand, counting down.
TTCGGAGGACTCTCTTCCACGCGTTGTGGAGATGGTAGCCTTCATCTCTATTGAAATTCGCCGGGTGTTTGGCTATCTCAATAGCTTCTCTGATTAGGCGTGGGTAATATCTACTTTCTTTACTTATGATTGTAGCGTCATGGAATAGAATATCATGGCCGGGTTCACTCCATTTATGCTCGGAGATGGCCGAGAGGTGAAACTGTTTGTTCGTAGTAGACCGGAGGTGTTCTTTCATCCGAACTTTCATAGCTCGGCATGTTTCCCCGATGTAGGCTTTCCCACATGAACACGGTACTTGATAGACCCCTTCGTATAGGTCTTTCGAGATTTTGTCCTTCGGTCCGGGGAGCGCGTCCGCTATTTTCTTGGTGCAGTTGAATCTTGTCACCACGTCGTGCTTTTTAAGGATTCTGGCTATCTTCTCGGATGTTCCGGATACGAAGGGGATAGTCGCGTATGCCTTTGGGTCCGGTTCCGTCTGCTTGATTGACTTGTCAGAATCTCGTCTTCGCCTTTCTTCCCTGGCGGTCCTTTTTAGGACCATATCGTTCCGATAGCCGTTTTGTTTTAGTGCTCTCAGGAGATGTTTCTTTTCAGTCAGCAAAGAATCGGCGTCAGAGATTTCATACGCTCTGTGAACTAGTGTGTCCACCAAAGATGTCTTTTGGAGCGGATGGTGGTGAGAGGTTGCGTTTAGATAACGGTCGGTGTGCGTCTTCTTTCTGTAAACAGCATGTCCCAGCTTCCCACAACTCTTCTTTTTGACTAAGACGTCCAGGAAAGGTAGTTGGTTGTCCTTTTCTACTTCCATCGTAAATTTGATGGAATGATGTTGTGAGTTGAGAAATTGAAGAAATTTCTGAAGTTCTGTTGCGCCGTGCTGCCAGATGACGAAAGTATCATCCACATATCTTAACCACATCCTAGGTTTTTTCTCGTACTGATTAAGGGTCTTTTCTTCAAAATGCTCCATGAACAGGTTAGCCACTACCGGAGACAGCGGCGAACCCATGGCTGCACCCTCTGTCTGCTCGTAGAATTCTTCGTTCCACAAAAAATAAGCATTCGTGAGGCAATGCTCCACCAGTGTGGGGAAGTCTTCCGGAATGCCGTTGGTGGTTAGGCCTCTGATGATCTCCACCGATTCCTTAATCGGGATGTTAGTGAACAGTGAAACAACATCGAAGCTCACCAATAATTCGTTGCTGTCCATTGTGATCTTTTTCAGGATGTCGATGAAATGCCCGGAGTTTTTTACGAATGACGATGTTTTTCCGACGTAGAACTGTAGAGATTGGGCCAGGTATTTCGCCAGTCCGTATGTTGGAGCATCGATCTGGCTGACTATAGGTCGGAGTGGTATCCCCTCCTTATGTATTTTCGGCAGTCCGTATAATCTGGGTGGTTTGGGAGCCGAAGAAAATAGTCCACGTTGTTCTTCCATCGGAATGAGGGATTTCTTTATTAGAGCTCTGGTGTTTCGCTCTATTTTTGCTGTCGGGTCGGTCTTGAGTTTCTTATACGTCCCGTCTTGGAGAAGTTCCGTAATTTTGCTCCGGTAGTCCTCTTTGTTGATTACCACAGTTGCATTCCCTTTGTCTGCAGGTATTATGAGAATGCTCTCATTTTCTTGCAGGTTCCTCAGAGCTCGTCTTTCGGCAGTTGTGATATTAGACTTAGGTGGTCTAGCGTTGCGTAGAATGAGTGCTACTTCTTCCCTTATATCATCAGCGTCTCCCTTGGGAAGCTTTCGGATGGCCGACTCGATCCCAGTTATAATCTTCTCCCTCGGTATCACGGTAGGAGCAATGGCGAAGTTTGGGCCCTTGGATAGGACCGCAGTGCAAGCGTCATCTAAGGTCAGATTCGCGCAGATATTTTCCGAATATCACAACTGCCGAAAGACGAGCTCTGAGGAACCTGCAAGAAAATGAGAGCATTCTCATAATACCTGCAGACAAAGGGAATGCAACTGTGGTAATCAACAAAGAGGACTACCGGAGCAAAATTACGGAACTTCTCCAAGACGGGACGTATAAGAAACTCAAGACCGACCCGACAGCAAAAATAGAGCGAAACACCAGAGCTCTAATAAAGAAATCCCTCATTCCGATGGAAGAACAACGTGGACTATTTTCTTCGGCTCCCAAACCACCCAGATTATACGGACTGCCGAAAATACATAAGGAGGGGATACCACTCCGACCTATAGTCAGCCAGATCGATGCTCCAACATACGGACTGGCGAAATACCTGGCCCAATCTCTACAGTTCTACGTCGGAAAAACATCGTCATTCGTAAAAAACTCCGGGCATTTCATCGACATCCTGAAAAAGATCACAATGGACAGCAACGAATTATTGGTGAGCTTCGATGTTGTTTCACTGTTCACTAACATCCCGATTAAGGAATCGGTGGAGATCATCAGAGGCCTAACCACCAACGGCATTCCGGAAGACTTCCCCACACTGGTGGAGCATTGCCTCACGAATGCTTATTTTTTGTGGAACGAAGAATTCTACGAGCAGACAGAGGGTGCAGCCATGGGTTCGCCGCTGTCTCCGGTAGTGGCTAACCTGTTCATGGAGCATTTTGAAGAAAAGACCCTTAATCAGTACGAGAAAAAACCTAGGATGTGGTTAAGATATGTGGATGATACTTTCGTCATCTGGCAGCACGGCGCAACAGAACTTCAGAAATTTCTTCAATTTCTCAACTCACAACATCATTCCATCAAATTTACGATGGAAGTAGAAAAGGACAACCAACTACCTTTCCTGGACGTCTTAGTCAAAAAGAAGAGTTGTGGGAAGCTGGGACATGCTGTTTACAGAAAGAAGACGCACACCGACCGTTATCTAAACGCAACCTCTCACCACCATCCGCTCCAAAAGACATCTTTGGTGGACACACTAGTTCACAGAGCGTATGAAATCTCTGACGCCGATTCTTTGCTGGCTGAAAAGAAACATCTCCTGAGAGCACTAAAACAAAACGGCTATCGGAACGATATGGTCCTAAAAAGGACCGCCAGGGAAGAAAGGCGAAGTCGAGATTCTGACAAGTCAATCAAGCAGACGGAACCGGACCCAAAGGCATACGCGACTATCCCCTTCGTATCCGGAACATCGGAGAAGATAGCCAGAATCCTTAAAAAGCACGACGTGGTGACAAGATTCAACTGCACCAAGAAAATAGCGGACGCGCTCCCCGGACCGAAGGACAAAATCTCGAAAGACCTATACGAAGGGGTCTATCAAGTACCGTGTTCATGTGGGAAAGCCTACATCGGGGAAACATGCCGAGCTATGAAAGTTCGGATGAAAGAACACCTCCGGTCTACTACGAACAAACAGTTTCACCTCTCGGCCATCTCCGAGCATAAATGGAGTGAACCCGGCCATGATATTCTATTCCATGACGCTACAATCATAAGTAAAGAAAGTAGATATTACCCACGCCTAATCAGAGAAGCTATTGAGATAGCCAAACACCCGGCGAATTTCAATAGAGATGAAGGCTACCATCTCCACAACGCGTGGAAGAGAGTCCTCCGAAAAAGGACCAATCAGAGAGCAGCACTTGGACGGGACCACCTATATAAGGACGGCCAAAATCTGAGTCCCTCATCTTCGACCTGAAGACGCCGGATGAAACTTCGGCGAAACTGTTGTCGGCTTCAAACAACAACGCGGTGAAAACCCGGACATGCAGAATTCTACAATATAGATATTCCAATTTAAACCAAATATTTTCTCAATAAACATATAAATAACGTCTAAGATCAGCTGGTTCCACTCCCCTTAGCCCTGTTGCGTGTTGCGGATTGTTCTTCGCTTGAAAATGCGATTCCCATGGACTTGAATATCAGCATTAACGAATTTGCATCGCTCGAAGCGGGACTCGAATCCAAAAGACTCGAACGACTTGCTCTCCCCCTCTAAAAACCCAAAGATTTCCAGAACCCCTTGTGTGCAAATAATAAAAACAATATGTACACATGACTTGGTTGCAGGTTTAAGTTGATTTAAGAGCATCATCCAGTGAGGCATTAAGCCGAACAAAATTGCGACCCACGTTTATAAAGCATGCATACCAAATAATACAATCAAGAGCAAAATTACAGAGTGTAAAAACACAAATCATACTAGACTCTCCTTCGAACCAGTGAAAGCGAGGATACAATCATAAAGCATACCGTTGAACCAGTTGGTACAAGTATTCCTTGCCCACATGCTTTTTAAGAGAGTCAGTAAAACTTTAATCGATCCGATACGTCAATAGTTGAGAAGTGCCTATGTATTATATATGGACTTCGCCGTATTTTGGCGTAAGCAATGGGAGCGAAGGGCGATTGAGTGTAAGGAAAGGACGAAGATTTGAAGAAGGGAACGCAGCAGGGGTCGCGATGAAAAATAGAAGCGCCGCAGTCGGAGAAAGCCGACCCCGGGAGATTACCTCAATCCTTCTTCCAACTCACGATTGTTTCCCGAACAACGGCGCATTTCCCATTACTATGCAAGCATGGGCAAAAAAATAATTTCGGGTAATGTCCGGGATATAAGAGAAGGAAGCGGAAGAGCGGCAAAATAAAGGAAAAACAATAAAGGAGGATGCAGGTGGGGGTGCGAGTCGCAGGCGACACTTTAGCTGAATAGATATCCCGGGAACGAGGATCGGGGATGAGACGCGCGGGTGCAAAAAGGGCTTTAATATTCCCCTGCCTGCTAATTTATGAAATTGAACCTTTTTTTGCGGTTTCGTAAGAATTTTCCCATTTTAAGCCTGGCCAAAGAACAATTTCCTTGCTTAACCGAGTAATTCACGCCGTTCATTCAGAAAAGATTGCCGACTCCAAATTCTCGCTCTCGTTAGCGCTTGCGAATCCCCAATTCTCGAGTGCGAAGAACATATTATGCTTTTCATTAATAACTATTTGGCATCTAACACGTCCATCTTCCTCGAAGACATATGGCTACGCTTGATCACCATGGAATATGGGAGCGCAAGTTGAGCAATTATGAGACTCGGAGTTTCATACTACTGAGTAATAAAAAAACAATAAGGACGGCAAATAAGGAACAATTTCAATAATATTGTTCAAAGCTGAATAAATTCAAGAGTTATTTCCATTTTTTCTTATCTTACTAGGAAGCATTTTGGAGTTTCGGTCATTTATTAACGAAAGGTTCAAAACATACTACCCAGAGAAAATGGATTATACCCATATTACGTGGAGTAATTAAAATGTTTGAAATTAAGTTATTAAAGAGCAAGAAGTTACTTGTAAATTGATTGAAGTTAGGTGACACAACTCGAAAAACGTCAGACAAATAAAAGCAGTCGAGCTGACTTACGGTAGTCGGAAAAATTGAAATAGAAATGGCACTTAGGTCCGCATTTTGAAGAAATATTCATTGCGGTTTCTCAGCAGGTTCAATAAAAATAAAAAAGGATTGAGTTACTTACGACAGGTTTTTGGTATGTGCAATTTGGGCATTGCTGAAACAGGTTAACTAAGGAATTATATATATTGTCCGCTTCGCTAACTAACAAATTATTGAATAAGGAACCCGATACTGACATTGGCATTGCCAGCAGGGAATCAGATTTTCCAGGAGCCAATCATTGGACTTAATTATTTGATTATATAAGAAAGAAACAAAGACTAATGCCTATTTCCGCTAAATAAAGATTTATTCACGATTAGTTTCGATGCACTTCATCATTTTCAAGTGAAGCTCTCACTGTACAGAGTCCAATAAACGTGTGTGTCTATATATATATATATATATATATATATATATATATATATATATAACACTTTTTGAAAGACTCACGGACGTGAATAATAATGTATAACACTTAGCACTAGTGGACACAGACAAAAACACAGAAACACACAAAAAAAGAGACTCACTATTTTTCGAATTTTCGGTGGTCGTTGCCACCTTTATCAAGGAGGAGAGGGACAGAACTGAAGGGAATACGAGGGCTGGAGCGATGGATGGAAGGGGAAGGTGGGGAGGGAATTCCGAAGGGACGGGTTTGGAGGGGCAGCGTTAGAAGGGTGGGGAAAATGTAGAAGGTGATGGGGGTGGAAGGGGGATGAAAATATAATTAGAACAGGGTAATGGCTGTAAGTCGCAACCACCTTTATCTGTGTGCCCTATCCCTCTTTTCACCACTGTGTTACCTTGATTTCCTCTTCCTCTTTCTTACCGCCCCTATCAAATTTACACCTATCCCATCCCCCGTCGCATACATCAACATGAATAACATTGACCCCATCCCCTCATGGCTACGCCACATCAGAAAATATTCCTTCAAACTCGCCCAATACACCGGTCACTCTGAGTTTCTTTCGGCGTGCATCACATTAGGCATTATTCCCAATGGTTTACGTACAAAATTCCCACTTTCGGGCTTACCTCCCCAACTGCGTCCTTCCTTGAATATACTAACATTCCAACACTCATTTTTCCTCTGTCACTTTATACGAAATCAGTACTATCATCTCATTGCCGCATATCAAAATTCAATAAACTCCCTGATTAAAATCATTTCCTTGACCGCGCCACATCTCCTACACAGAGTAGAAGAGACTCTTAGGGCGTCCGCGCGCTCGCTACAACGTCGGCGTCAAAAATTACTCAGGAAACTTTCCAACCTCTGCATGTCGCACTTCCGAGAAGGTCTCCAATTACCGCTAAGCCTGGCCACCCTCCCCCCTCCTCCCCCACCCCTACACCTCTTCAAACCGGACCTTGCTTCCATGTATAATCTGCCTCCACCGAACCCTCGAGGGCCTTTCCCCCAAAGACACCCCCGCTCCAGACCCTCCAGACCCACCACCCCCATCCCGCCAGACGAAGACACGGACGCCGCAAGCCACGTGGTTAACCTTTCTTCCAAACCCCTTAGCCCAAATATGGCCTCCCTTTTGAACAAGGGCCTCTCTTTTACCCCCACCCCCAGAGTAAACCACGTGACAATCCTCGCGGACGTATTGCATTTCTGCCGGAATCTCCGGTGGAAGGCATTTTGGGATTCCCAACCGTCACTCCAGCAAGTTTCCAGACCCCTTCACAACGCCTTACATAAATTCAAGCCGGCTTCTGCCCGAGAACCCAATCCCCTCCCCCCAAATCATCCAATTGAAATTTTTATAAACCTTCTCCTGTCCAGAATTTCCAACCCGTCTTTCCTCAAGACCCTAAATCCTCGACCCAACCTGTCTCCAACCGAATCCACTGAACTAAAAAGGCTAATTAAGGATCCTAATATCATCATTACTTCCGCGGACAAAGGTTCAACAGTTGTTGTCTTAAATAGATCGGATTACATAACGGAGGTTGACAGGCAACTCTCGGATACGTGCGCATACCGGCAAATCCCCGAAGACCCAAACCCCGCACTTCAGAAGGAACTTATTGAATTTCTCGTGTCCAACGGGCCAAATGAGGGTCTATCTCCTTCAGACCTGGACCTCCTCTCCCCTCCCCACCCACGCACCCCTCATTTCTATATCCTTCCAAAGATTCACAAGCCTGGGAATCCCGGTCGTCCGATTTTATCCTCCCGTCACTCCCCAACTGAAAGAATCTCTGCATTTGTAGACCACTATCTCCAACCGATAGTCCATTCCCTACCGTCATACACCAAAGATTCTTACCATTTCCTGGAAAGGCTAAAATCAACCTCCCTCCCTCCAGATACTGAGATCATTATGGCCACCATAGATGCAACATCCCTATACACATCGATCCCCCACTCAGAAGGTCTCTCCGCTCTCAAACATTACCTCTCCCAACGCCCTGAGCCACACATACCCAGCACAGATTTTCTCCTTAGTCTTTCCGAGTTCATCCTCACCCGCAACTCCTTTTTCTTTAACGACAAATTCTTCTTACAAATCAAGGGCTGTGCCATGGGTAGCAGGTTCAGCCCTTCCTATGCAAACCTCTTTCTTGGTCTCGCAGAGAAGAAATTCCTGTCAAAACAACCACTGAAACCTCTATTGTGGCTCAGGTACATCGATGATATCTTCCTCCTCTGGCAATATGGTACCGATTCCCTGAAAGCTTTCATTTCCGACCTCAATGCTTCGTCCTCTATTTCCTTCAGTTCTACAGTATCCTCCTCCCAAATCACCTTCCTAGATGTAAATGTTACATTAAGAAACCAAACATTTCACACCTCTGTACATATTAAACCCACAAACAAACAGCAATACTTACACTACAATAGTTGCCACCCATATCACACAAAACGCTCCATTCCTTACTCCCTATCCACAAGGGGACACAGAATTTGTAGTGACCCTGATTCCCTTGATTATTTCCTTTCAAGTCTACACTGTTCCCTCCTAAAAAGAGGTTATCCCGAATCCCTCCTGAACAAAAGAATCCGAAAACATGCGTACACTCCCAAACCTTCCTCCACCGCAGAACCCCACCCTCTCTCAATTTGCACTACATACTTCCCGGGCTTAGAATCTATACGATCAATCCTGAAAGACCTCTACCCTATCCTAAAAAATCATAATGCCACCGCCAACCTTTTTCCCAAATGCCCCTCAGTTACTTTCAAACGCCCCGCCAACCTATCCGATCTCCTCAAATCAACAAATCCACTCCTTAAATCCCCAACCCGTCCTAAAACCACTCCAACGCCTTGCAATAAACCCAGATGTAAAACATGCCCTATTTTCAAAACCAAAATCCCATCCCTCTCCCACCCGCTTTTTAACTCTCTCCCACCAATTCCCTCCTCTACTTGCACTTCTAGCAATGTAGTGTACCTTCTGAAGTGCCAACTGTGCCCTGCCTATTATATTGGGCAAACCACCACACCCCTCAATATCAGAATCAACAACCACCGAGCCTCATGCAAAAACTCTTCCTTCATTGACATTCTCCCTATCCCCAAACACGCCTCCGAACACAACACTCCCTTTGATAAATGCTATAGTGTATCAATCATAGCATCCCTCCCACCCTCTGATCCTCCTCTGAAACTGAAAACACTAGAGCAATCCTTCATCTGGCTTTTGGAGTCCTGGAACTGGCCAGGAATCAATATTAGGCACTAATTACCCTGTTCTAATTATATTTTCATCCCCCTTCCACCCCCATCACCTTCTACATTTTCCCCACCCTTCTAACGCTGCCCCTCCAAACCCGTCCCTTCGGAATTCCCTCCCCACCTTCCCCTTCCATCCATCGCTCCAGCCCTCGTATTCCCTTCAGTTCTGTCCCTCTCCTCCTTGATAAAGGTGGCAACGACCACCGAAAATTCGAAAAATAGTGAGTCTCTTTTTTTGTGTGTTTCTGTGTTTTTGTCTGTGTCCACTAGTGCTAAGTGTTATATATATATATATATATATATATAAATATATATGTGTGTATATATATATATATAAATATAAATATATATGTGTGTGTATATATATATATATATATATATATAAATATATATGTGTGTATATATATATATAAATATAAATATATATGTGTGTGTATATATATATATATATATATATATATCATGTGAGGACTACAGGACAATAAGTTTGATATCCCACGCAGATAAAGTTGTACTCAGGATCATAAACAAAAGGATAGAGAGTAGGGCAAATGATTACTTAGGGGATGACCAGTTTGGGTTCAGGAAGGTGAGAGGTACGCGTGATGCCATTGCAGTAATGAGATTATTAATCGATAGGAATATAAAACACAACCAGGAGGTATTTGCCTGTTTCGTAGATTTCGAAAAAGCTTTTGATAGAGTGAACTGGGAAAAACTAATGAGTACTCTGCAGAAAATAGGAATAGATTGGAGGGAAAGGAGGCTAATCCGCAACCTGTACAGGTCGCAGACTGCTCAGGTGCGAGTGGGGAACGGGGAGTTAGGATGGGCAGTGTTAGGAAGGGGTGTAAGGTAGGGTTGCCCATTATCACCGTTGCTGTTCAACCTGTATGCAGAGGAAATGATTAAAGAGGCATGGGAAGAACTCGAGGTAGGAATGAAAGTGGGCGGGGAATTCGTCAAATCAGTTAGGTTTGCTGATGACCAAGCTTTAGTTTGTCAGTCAGCCAAGGGTTTGCAAGCATTGCTGAGTGAAGTGGAAATTCAGTGCGACAGGTATCGGATGAAAATTAAATATTAATAAAACAAAGGTTATGCGATTTTCTAGAAAGAAAAAGGCTAAGCTATACATTAAAATAGGAGGGCAAAAACTAGAGCAGGTAGAACAGTTTACGTATCTCGGTAGTGTTTTGGACCTATACGATCAAAGTAGTATGGACGTAAGGAGAAAAATCGCGCAAGGCAAAGAGGCTTTCACAAGGAGGAGGGAGTTGATGATAGGGACGTGCACCAAAACTAGTCGTGAATAAATCTTTATTTAGAGGAAAATTGTAACAATCTTCGTCTCTGTTAAATGGAACAGTTCTACCACATCACATCTGAATGTGTAGTTTGTATATAAGAAGGGAAAATGAAAAGGGGATGCACGTTGCTGAATATCATATTAAAGCAACACAATAGACTAAACTCTACATATGACCGCATTTTCCTCAAAATATTAATACGTAATACTGAATTGAAAATAATACGTATTCAAACTTGCAGCCGTATTGAACTTCATTGTACAAGCCCTGAGAGCTTTGCCCCCGTATTTTAACGAGTGCGAAGAAATGATATCAAAATTACATCGCACATGTTTATAAAATGGAAGGAATGACAAAGTACGTTCACTTGTAATTCGTCCCCCCACATGTGAATATGATAAATCCGGCCTAGTTTGCATAGGCCCTTTGCCAAAAACATACGCGCTTAGGCTTGATTGGGAAAGGGCATCCAATTGAGAAGGCATCGTAATGCCCCACGCATACCCTCGATCATGGACCGATCCCATTGAAACTGTTTAGGCGACGTGAGAAATCGCCGTGTGAGTTTTATTTCGCTATTTAACTCAATTGTTTCAGATATTGCCTAGATTGCAATTGTATTTATTATCGAGTATATTATGTTGCATATATTTCTTCTGAATACGAAAGGCAAAAAATACGTGCCAAATTTACCTTGCCGATGAAAATTTCATTTTCCCAACAACATTAAAGAACTTTGTTAATGAATACTTTCAAGAACTTAACATAACCCAAGTGCAATCGAGACCCATGCGAGATATTTGCAAAAATAATGGGAATATTTAAGGTGAAGTTTTCACCAATTTGGTTCAACATTTTCTCTCTGGGATTTGAAATAAAAAGGTTACAACATTGCCGTCATGAAACGGGGTTTAGCAGCACTTAATGCCCTCATTTCTCGTGAACAATGTTCTTTCTTGAATTAAAATAACAACACAGCAGAGCACGTGTGTCACATAAATATGATTTTTGATATTGAGCACGAGTGAATAAAAACAGTGATTAGTAGCCATAATTCAGCATGCACTTTTTTGTTTTCTCAGCTCTCCGACTCAAAATGCATTATTCATTTGTTTTTAAAGCGACGGTGAGTGAAAAACCAGTCGCATCTAATTCTAACGCCACACTATCTACCCCGTGGTCACCTATTGCGAAGGACTACCTGCAAGACCCATTGGTAATGCACGTTCTTACTTGAAGATTCCTCAGTAGCCAGAAAATTGAGTACCGGCCACAGATCCTCAATATATTTATCAATCACGCAGCAGTCAAATCCCGGCGCCACCATCTCGACGGTGCTCGCTCGAAGGGCAAACACGCTCACCCGCACTTTTTTTCCATCTAGGCCATAAAACGCGGGAGTCTTGTCGTGAGATCGTGAGATACAGGCGAAGGAACGAAGCACGTAAAGCGCGGAGGGCAGGCAGCTCGAAATGAAGACTCAATCTCACCCAAAGGCACGCACCCCACCCAGCTGCATGAAATCACTCCACTCATAGAACTCCCAAAGGGACGGAGAGCACGCAGGAAAAATGACTCCATTAGGCAGCGAGGAAATTGTGCTACATTCTTGGAGGGACATCGTTTTGAGGCGCGTAAACGACTAGACCATGCTGACTATGCAGCCCGCAAACATTTCTATAGTTTTATTTACGCTTTTGTTTAAGACAACATGTTCGTATCAATAACTTTCGTAACCCCAATTTTTATTTTTTCCATGACAAAAAGTCAAAGAGTACTCTTTTAGTTTTGGTAAACTATATTATTCGACACAAAAACAAAAAATGAAATAAACTTTGTTTTATGGTATGAATTCTTAATTTTCCTCAAGAAACTTTTTTGAATGAAAGACACTCATTTAACTCTGCACATCTACATTAAAGTCTTTACCCCAAAATCAATTCTAAAATTTACGTATTAGTTAGATATTTGTAAGCGCAACAACGTGGAAAGTTGTTTATCAAAACAAACGTAATTAACTTCAACATCGACTTCGATTCATTAAATATAATTCACCAACTTTTTTCTTTTTAAAATTAAATTTGTTTTTAATTTTGCACAAATAATCAAGGATAACATATTTTTTAAATATTGTAAAATTTTAGCCAATTATCAAACAAATATTTTAAAACTAACAACTAATTCGTTGATTCTCTACCTTTATTTAAAAAATCATGGGCGAAAAAGTCTCCGTTAAAATAGAAAAATGGAACTAGAGCCAGGTCACTAATGAGCCAGTTCAACAGGGGCTACGATAACAAACATGGCGGACGCGCGAATAAAGATAATACAACGCTTGCAATTCCATGCACGAAATCAGCAAATATATCTGATTCACATGCCGTAATTTAGACTTAAATGAATTAATTGGAGGTTACTTACCATGCGGCTAGGAAATAACACATTGTTCAAGTAGAGAGAAAACAGTTTATTGAGTTACTCCAATGGCGATACGTAGCCAAGAGTACGACAAAAAATAGTTTGAAATATGTTGCTTGATGTATAAATTAGATATAAAAAGAAATAAAATAAAACATCCTGATAAGTGTTAAATAAAAGAAATCGCAAGAAAAAATTAAGTATGCTAAAAGAGAAAGATTCCTATAAATTCAAAAGAAGAAAATTGAAGAACAAGCACAAGCCCATAAGTCGAGATATCGAAAGTTTGACAAGACTTGGATTACAAGAATATCTCAAAACTGTGGAAAAGGTACGAATATAAACATAAATAGACTTACATTGTTATTGCGTACGAGAATACCGCGTGAAGTAAACTATGACCATCTGATTTAAAATCGATTATTTAAGCTGTAAGCATCTACGCAAGTTCCTTGGTTGAATAGTGTTACGAGCGGCTAAGGTTATTAGAATTACTTATTAACGCATTTGAATACAGGTAACGTAAGAGCTGGTTAGAAAGATCCCGCTCCGACGTGGTTCTTGTTAATATAAAGGGAACCTCCCGCTGTGCTTTGCCACCCACGGGGCTTCATTGTCACCTATTGCTTATGCGAAACAGCATTCAGTCACCAGGCAACTCGAAAGCCCAGACGCAAGTATCGAAAGCAGTCGTATTTCGCCCTACAAAGCTTCTCACCCCTCCACCACTCTCGAGTTCCACATCCCAAGCCCATTTCCCGTCCCTCTGCATGGCGCCCGGTGGGGGGGGGGAACGTGGGAAAAGGGGCGAGATAAGTTGACGACGCAACGCAGCGAAAAAGAGGAATTAACGAGAGCGTTTGGTCACAATGGAGCATGAGGAGGGAGCGAGAGAATTTTCCACGAAGGGAGAGGAGTCGGTGACGACGCTCTCACATTTTTCCCACTCAGTTTTATTTCTCCTCCCCCCATCAAATGGAAGAAGTAAAAGTGAGATTAGAGAAGCCTCCATTTTGTCTGGGGAGAAAAATACCTTTTCGCTGCATCTCTCTTTCCAACTCCCACCCCTCAACCACACGGATGTTCCAGTGGAGCAGTGAATGAGGATCGTCTGCCTCTCACGATGAGAAGGGGGAGGAGGATATGATACGTGCGTTGGAGGGGAGCCAAGGGGGTCGCGGGTGGAGACGCGGTGCGCGGGGACGGCGCAACCCCCTCACCCCCTGCCTCGCCGCGGAGTCGTACGGGAGGGTTACGGGACGGGGGGGAGGCTTGCAAGGCGGACTCCTCCGCCACCACGTGCATTCCGCCCTGGCGCGTGCTCACATAAGCTCATTATAAAGAAATCATCTGTCTGCAGTCGCTCCATAATATGGCTGCCGAATTCGTCGATTAATTCGCACAAGCGGTTTGGCAGTGACGGCCTTCCAAGTGGATGATTGAAAAATGCCGTAGAGGGAGCGACTTATGCTCCTTTGACTTTTGAAGCTAACTTATGTGACGTTGATCTAATGAAAAACGGTACTACTGATTATTCATGAAGCACGGCAAATTACATTAAATAATTAAGAGGTGAACTGACAGAATAAGGTAAAAAGAAGCTGTTAGCATGCGCTGAGTACAGTATTTCATCTGGTTAAGATGTGTCACGTATTGTACAAACCGTATACTTCATATTTTATGCATTTATTTGAACACTGCAAGCCGTCATATGGGTGTGTGGCAGGGGTTCAATACACATCAGACTCATTTTCACCTGATTATGAATTTACCGTGGTCGGCCAATGTTATCCTGATCCCATAACGTTCGTGGAAAACATTGCATATTAAATCTATCTGTTCTACACTTAATTTTTTAAATTTTACTTGCATGATCCCGCAAACCTTAGTGCAATGGAAGCAATTATACGTTTTCAACATCATTCTGAAGACATCCTTCAAAATTATGCAAGAGATTTAATCTGAAATTCAACCTTCGTTCCGTGAGTGATTACCAGGCTAGCTGCTCTAATATTTTGGATACGCTACTAAGTTTATCAAAAAAAAGTTTTACAAACCTAGCTCCTCTGCGCTGCACGCGATCCCAACTTCGTGAGGATCCCATATACTGAAAGCACATTCTAAATGAAGCCTTAACGACGAAAAAAAAACATTTCCCTTTGGCCTTTTAATCACATTTACCCTGTACTCTTCTAACAAATCCTATTTTTTGTTAGCTTATTCACTTATTCCCCGTATGTGTTTAACCCAGAGGAGGTCGTGATAAAGGGTGGTTTACAATAAATGTAATATAGAATCGTGGTAATCTCTTCAGAGATATTACGCCACAGGTATGAGAAGATTTTATCCAATCCTAGCGCTCATATACGATGTAGTTTCCAGCGTTACTTTGTAGAAGCGACACATGACTCAAAGAATACAATTTGTATTTCCGCACAATATATTTATTTAACGGCCAAGGTTTCAACGCGGAAGGCCACCTTCATGAAGAATGTGATGCTACGCGTTGAAACCTAGGTCATTTAATGAATATCTTAAATGGAAATACAATATGTATTCTAGGAGTCCTAGTGACTTTTACCTCCTTAACACAATTCGGAAACATTTCCGTCGGCATAATTCTAGAATTAATGCATAAGATGAGATTAAATGCTGATTCCGTTGAACCAAAAAAAACACAACAATACTTCGGGATTATAGAAGTACCCTGAAAGCAAAAGTAATTCGATGCAACGGTCAGGTTCATTTTCCACCCCATAAGCTTTCACGGTTCATTTAAGATGCATCATTCAGATGTTCCGCCCCATTTATTCGAATCAAAATGAGATAAAGAGAAGGATAAGAGAAAATTTTGATGAATAGGACCCATTCGTTTAAGTAAAAACGAATGATTGTTAATGTTAAGCATTGCCTATTTTATAGAACGTCGACTTAAATATTCTTAGTTTTTTTCTTGAGAGATGAAATACCTTTCAACTGAAAAGAATACTGATATAACTAGGTTATGAAGAGGTTTGAAAGGGTTGATACATTAACATTTTGTGTGATATAAATATGTGTTGAATTTTATTTAATCAAAGGCATCTTCCGAAGCATGGGAATCATATTCCGAGAAAGGAGATTTTTAAATCAATTTTTTGTTATTTTAGAGTGGACAGTAGAATTTTCCTTCGATGAGGAATATTTTCGCCCTAGAAAACCGTTTTTTTCTTTCTGCATCTATGATCTACACCCAAACCACTAAAAGTGTATCTCACTCCATTCTATATTCAAATTATTGGATTTTGTTCTCAGGTTTGAAATTTCATCGGTAAATTTATCCATGCTCTTTTATTCTAATTGCCCTTAAATGTCATTCGCGATAGGGAGATTTGTTGCTAAAGATATCATTGCTTGTATCATTCATTTTGCCGTGAGAAAAAAGCCTTTGTTGTCGTAATGATTTTCTAACATCCGCGTCGGGCGACCTTGTTTCGGCGTTGACTTTAAAAAATGCATTTGGAATTAACAGGTGGACTGCTGGGTGCATGATGTCATGGAATTGATTCCACATATACTCAATATTACGGCGTTAGCAATCTTCCGAAAAATTAAAAAAATCGACTCTGTGACACGCATTTTAAGCTATTATAGTTCCTTCTTCGAAAAAGTAATTTTTTCATTTCGGCTTCTTATTTCTGAACCCTCGTACAGAGGGTTTAGCATTTACTGCTCTGCGATTACTAATACCTTAAATGGATTCTTTAGTTGAGGCTTGTTCGGGTATGTTCGATATTATAAAATCAAGAACATCAGAGTCCCTATTCGGTTAAGTGACAGGCTGGTGCATGGATTTCAACGTAAAGGACTTTAATTGCACCTCGTAAGTATTTTTGTCTTCACCCCCTGATTCAAATGTATTGACTGGATATTGAAATATCCACTGATTATAATGTCACGACAGTGGCATTTGAATGAAAAACTATTGATTTTCTGGTTGTTGATAGGCGCAACCTTATATCCTGTTCTCCAAGAGAACAAGGGGGGAGGTTAGCGGTTGTTTGGAGCGAGAGGCAATGGGAAGGGGAGGGAGAAAATTGAAATGGAAGGAACAAACTAAGACTTCATGGAAAATGAAAAGTTCGAGCGCGTGAATACCTTTTTCATTATATATTAATTCTCTATACCCCGCACCCTGTACTAGAAAAGAGAGTTTCGTATGACTAATTAATTTTTCCTTGTAAAATACAGGTATTTTTAGCGTAGCACCCTAGTGGAATACCATATGATTACACATATATATTTCAAATGGATCAACAGCCAGTAGCATATGATTAGAATACGACATCACAACACCTCCTTTTAAATGATTGACTTGTTTATATCAAAATAAAAATGGGTCCGTATCTTTCGTCAGCCTAACACGAAAGCCGTGATATTCCCTCTTTGGAACTTACAGGAATCATCGCTTATTCTATGCCGACACTCAAATTTTGTCGCAGTAACACTTGTCGTGCTCACAACTTCCATTTTCCGATAAAATTCGTCGAGGGACTCGGGTTCCTTCCAATAACACAGGAGCGGTGAAAAGCATCGAATGCCAAGGCTACGCGTCTCCGCTGTTTCGTGAAAATCCTGCATTAATTACCATCATAATGTACGCATTAGAGGTCCTTAGTTCCCTCGGGAGTTAGGGACTGAATCCTAAGCCGGCCCCAGTGGTGGCCTTTGTGGGCACAAAGCATGATTAATTCATTGCATCATGGATTTCCCCGTGCATCCGTCGTCCTCCCACCCGAAAAATAACGACCTATGAGATAACAAAAGAATTATGAAAACAAAACGAGTGCCAATTAATAACGACGGTGGGCCCGCTTTGAATACCGATTTCATTTACACAGCTTTTGCCAACACGTGCTCAAAATCATTTGAGGCGACCACACGTGCATCTTCCATTCTCATTACTCTATTTCGTTCCCGAAGCAAACCCAACAACTGCATTAGTGCTTACAATGACTTACGTTGTAGAGCTAGTTCAAGTGCAACGTTGAGTCGCTAGGTTTGTGGAAAGTTATGAGCAAATGAATAATGCCATAAAACTATATTTTGATTTAGGATGGAGGCCGTTATTTGACTGCGGGTCGAAATAGAGGTTAAATATACCGCGTACATTTGAGGCAGATGACTTACCTTATAACATTAAAGACAGGTTTTCGAACTAGGAGTGACCACGGGGAGAGAGAAGAGAGAGTTTAATCATCACCAACACTTGATTTAGACACCATTAAACGTGTAGGTATACATTGAAAACGACAGGAGACTCAGAAAGGTATCAACTACATTACATTAGAGTCAGGCAGAGATTTAGCGACAGCGTCATCAACTCCGACATTTTCCCGGGAGCAAACTCTTATCGTAATTTAGAACGAATGCGTTTCAGGGTCAGATTCAAAAGGAATTAAAAGGATGACGGTTAAGGAAACGGAATGTACGTCGAATCTTAACTTTGGACCAATAAAAAGGAGCATTGAGAGGAAAAATAAAATTATAAATGAGAGCTGGTAGTCCTTTACAGAAGGAATACTGTAAGACCACATTAGGTAGGTGTATTAAAATCAATAAACGAAACGTTTAGGAACTTCATAACACACAACAAGGAAACTAAGGATTTCCGACGATATGATACGGAAGATAGTGGAAACGTAAATGGAACACAAAATCAGGCAAAGGAATTTAAGAATTATAAACACAGAATTGGATAGAAGGAAATACATACTAATTAATAACATCCGGAGGCTGCAAACTAAAAAGATGAGAAAAGGGTGATGAAGAACGCAGGGTGAGGACACGGAGAGTTTAAAGGGAAAGGGTGAATTTGGTGCCCTGAACTGAGAGATACATAAGGAAATAAGAAGAGAAAATCTGTAGAAATTATTGAAAATGTGGCAAGAAACTTACTAATTGATCCATTAAAGATTTGAGCAAGAATTTGCACCATAGCAAATAGTAAAGACATTAAGCCTGAATGTTTAGACAAAGAAAGGGAATATGACGAATTTAGCTTAAACCCAGGCATAGTTGATTGCAAGACAGCAAATATATAAAAGAAATTCATAGAAGTAAACTACCTAAGTGGATATTTTTACACACATAAGTATTTAAAGAGTTTCAGAAAAAGTTTCTATGCACCAATTCGTAGCATTCATGAAAAAGGAATTTGTTCACAGGAAGGAATTGCCAGTTCCCCTCCCAGAAAGGGATATTTGCCCATATGCGAGGACCATTGATAAATAAGTTTGAATTCTTGCGCTGCGAATTATTGCATATGACTATTAATAAAAGGATACATGGGAGAGTTAATGATCACTTGAATTGAGGAAGGATAGATGCTTGCGTAATGCCACCGTAGTAGTAAGGTGATTGTTAGAGAGGAGATTAAAATACAATTAGAACGTATTTGTATCCCAGATAGAGGCGTTTGATTGAGTAAATTAGGCAAAGCTAACGAATGCATTGCCAAAACAGGAGTAGAGAGGAGGGATAATCAGTAACCTGCACACGTGCCAAACTTCTCGGGTGAGCCTATCGGATGGATAGTCGGAATAGGCGGTTTCAGAGAGAGGAGTAAAGAAGAATTGTCCATTATTAACCGTGCTTTTCAAATTATATGTGAATAAAATGGCAAAATGGCCTGGGAAGAATTGATATAGGAAAGAGAGTCGGTTAGGGATTCATAAAGTCAGCCTTACCAATGATTGAAATTTCAATTAACCAGTCAGTCAAGAGGATACAGCGATTATTAAGCGCATTTGTAAATCACGGAGTCTAGTATGGAGTGAGAATAAATCTAAGAAAAACATAGGTTATGAGGTTATGCAGAATTAGGCAAGCTGTGGTAAAGCTAAATTTTACGTTAATATAGCAAGACCAAAATTAGCGGAGGAGGAAGAACAGTTAATAAATCCTAAAAGTATTTTTGACCAAGATGGTCACACTAGCAGGGATATAAGAAGAATTGCATTAGGTAAAGACGCTTTCAGAAATAGTTTACGTCAGAGTCGTCGAGTACGAAAGCTAAGAATCAACAGTAGATAACCTCGACATGGAGCGTGGTTTTTTATGGTACGAAATCATGGTCACTGAAGAAAATACATCGACATAAACTGAAGGCTTTTGAAATGTTGGTGTGAAGAATGGTAGAATAGGTTAAACGGACCCATAGGAAATCAAACGAGGAGGTGCCTAGGCATAGGGGTAGGGTAAGCAAGAACGTCGCAGGGAAAAATCCTAGGAAGACAGGAAATATGGAAGCAGACTATTCGCATTGACGATGGAATTCTGAAGACTGCGTATTAAGAGGGGAGAGCGTAAAGCAAGCAAGAAAGGGGTGGGAACAGGATCGGTATGTTGGACGTAATGAAGGGATATAGAATGTACGCGGAATTTTAAACTGAAAATTGTAATTGGGGTGCCAGGTTTGGTCTTGTTAGACAAACTTTAAGAAACATAGCAGTGCCTAGAATGTGTTCTAAACTAAATTAAACAGTAGACTACCAAATAATAATAAACCAAACGAGAAAAGTCCAACTTTGCCATTTTTTAATTCCGTGTTTGTATGATAACTTGAGTGCCACTTTTGGAAAAACGGGATGCATGCATTTAATGGCAAGAAGCTTTCTTCAGTAATGGAATAAATTAGAATACATTTCCTTTTACTCGCATGGCATGTTTTTGGAGTGAAGACTTCATTTAGAAATAGTATGTTTTTAGATAGCACAGAGTACGAGACCCATAACATGAATTTAGGTGCTTTTTTTTGAATACTGACCCACTTGTCGAAAATTAGCTTGATTTTCTTCACCAATACCCACAAGGGACGAGAACTTTCACATCTTGAAAAGAAGATATTTCTTATTCGTGTTCTTAAAAATTGAAGAACAAAGGATAAAAATTATCTCTTCCACTACGAGTAAATAGCATTGAAAGCATGCGGAGATGATATATTGTCATGAATAATTTCACTCAGATTTAGCTGCAATCAACATTCCCTTGTTACTTCAATTAGGATATGCTTTTGGTATTTAGGGGACCGTCAACGACGAATAAGAATCATCTAAGTGGTGCAATATAATTCTATTTTTCCTGCAGTCTTCATATGGATTTACGTAACAAGATTATCCTTTTTATTATAAAACAGATGGCGTCAGAGTGTACTGCTATGGCAAGAACTTTTAAAAAATTACGTCCTAAATATATCCCTCGTTCTCAAGTTCGCCTAGAGTAAGACAGAGAGGAAAATGAGAGAATTTAAAAAAACTTCCACATTCCTATTCCTGCGGAAGTCGACGTTCCTTTGAATTAATTTCTTCCCATAAATGAAAGAGGTACATTTAAAAAATATATACCTCCATTACGTCGCATTTGCCGTTATTATTTTGATCTGCATTTAATTTCTGCCAGGAAACTGAATTAGCTCATGCATATTAAGAGATAAAGTGAAATGTTCTCTCCCTGGTAATATTGTGGCCAACCAAAGGACTACGTCATTAATACACTCCATGGTTCGTGTGACCAGCAAAAGAGAAATATTTAATTATTCTTCAGCCACCATTTGCCTGGGATTTATTACAAAGACCTGACGACAGTTATGAGAAATAAACCCAGATGCAACAGAAATACACGGGTTAAGCCAAAACCGTTGCATTGCAATCATTTCTCATTTTGTAATAATCTACGCACCATATGAGTTATGATGTTAGGAACAGAGGTATAAAATACAATTATATATTTATACAGAATGCCGCTTGTCTGTTGACATAGTCAACCAACTTTTTCATCAAAATACCTTTTGGAAAGCTAAATAAAGAGAACATGGGACGGGTAGTAAAAATCTGATATCCTCAATCCAATGTGATATCCTCGCAATATGTACGGCAAACTCATTACACTTTATTAAGTTAAGTAGTAAAAAAATAACCGTAACTATGACTAAATCAATATACAAATGTAATTTACTTCAATGGCGTTTGAGTTGCGTTCAATTAACCATGAAGAGTATTAAAGTCAACTTTACTACGTGATGATTGCATTGATTATTATTTCTATCTTCAATTACCAGAAAACTGTGTTTTTTG
This sequence comes from Hetaerina americana, assembly GCF_022747635.1. Lineage (NCBI taxonomy): Eukaryota > Metazoa > Arthropoda > Insecta > Odonata > Calopterygidae > Hetaerina > Hetaerina americana. The sequence goes on along the minus strand of NW_027287019.1, from coordinate 3,425,316 downwards.
AAAATTCTATCAGAACCATATCCAACCTGAATAACATTAATACCATGCCGTTGATGAAAAATAAGACGGTCTTTTATTGTTTTCTACTTGTTTTCTACAAAGTACCATGCAAGCCATTCATGGAGTGTGAGGCAGACGTGATTGGTGGACATCTGATATTCAGGTTTAAATATTAAGGTTTGCTTAATAATCAGTTACCAATAAGAATGTAAAATATTTCAAATAGAATATAGAAATATAAAGGCGTGACTCATCGAAAACTTATGCAGTTAATAGTCAAATACCCCAGTGTACATTTTAGAACTTAAATTTTATTCCAAAGCCTGATGGCAAAACAAATGGTCAAAACCAGGGTCGGTAAATTAATTATTTCAGTGAGAAAATTTATACTGGCGTTTTATCGAGGTTATTGGCACGTAAACAATAATAGTTTAAGATGCAAAAAGGCTTCCACAGGCATTGAAGGTAAGCTGATAGCAAATATATTAACAATAAAGGTTTGATAGAAACAATGTACTAGGCTGCCTAACATTTAAATAAAACAATTTTCCAATGGCACGGTAGTTTTCAGTTATTCTGATCCTTATCGTTCACGGATAAAAATGAGGAATTAAATCTACCGGTTCTGTCATCGTTTTTTCACCGAAATACATTCCCAAGAGATGACCAACATGCGATTCAAACGGGATATTCTCAAAAAAAAAGAGACCGAGACTGCACATTCTGCTTGTGTAAACACCAAATCATGCATGACGGTTTTTCACTGCATGCGTAAAGTAGGATTTTTCCCATCGATTATCATAAATCTATAATTAAATGATTGTCAACCAGTGAATATTTAATAAATTAATTCCGATTAAAATTTTTCCTATAGTGATTTTCCTCGCTCACCTATACCAGTATTTATAAAAACGACAGTACAACAATGGAAGTTAAAATTTAGTGGAGTTTATGATTCAATGATTAAACGGTTTCAATTGGATAATCGCACGCGGATGAATAAAAAATAAAATACAATAACGGACAACATTTTGATCCTCTATCGATCAGCAGACCATGGCTATAATTTGATGGTAAGCAAAAAGTTCAGCTATGTACCAATGGATATTTTAAATATGGCCTCATACACAGCTACCACATTTCTATATCATTTGGTACTAGCCAGCCCATGCCAAAACTAAAACAAGCAAATTTTACAAGAATGGATCGAGTATCGATAGCAATAATAATTAATTCCCAAAAATAAGACTCGTAAAGGAAAACTAGAATACATGAAGAAATTCTTGCCTTTTCAAACATGATGTTAAATATGTGAGCACATCCAGGAACTCGCTCTTCGTGAAACCCCAACGACAGACAAAAATCGAAATTTAAAAGGGTGAAACCATTCGTAGTAAAAGATAACAACTTTCGTATTGATTCTTAATGCATAGTTTAATAACTAATTTTCAAACGCAAGACAACTGATAGCATAAAACTCATATACATAATAATTATCATATTCCATTCTTAAGCAATTAGGCAATTACCGCTCGTGATATTTTCACCGATTGTCCACAGCCACCGTTTCATTTCACTATGTTGAAAGATAGACACCATTGATTAAAACAGAGGCCAAATGAAATCACCGATTTAGCTTTAAATTCATTAGCATTCCTGTTTCTGCGGTGCGAACAAGAAAATTGGGCTGCAATCGTTCCGTGCTAAAATATCGTTAAGCCAAAAATAAGCAAACTCGAAGTTTCCAAGTCAATCTTTTTGTGACAATCACCATGCATATAGAATGCGATCTCAATGGAAAAGATCTTCAAGGTGAATTAATTCTTTCCGTCATTTTGAATTAATTGCCAAATTATGAATAAAATCTATGCCCCATAATTATGTTATAATATGCATATGTATCATGATCAATGGTTATTTGCAAAACCATATATTTCATCTTAAAATATAAAATTTTAAAAACCACAGAGATATGGAATTGCGGCAGATACTTCTTGAACCGTACCTATACTTTTTCCGGAGTACACGTCAACATGATTTCCCAATGGTGCAGTCTCATTGGTTGATATTAAAAATTAATTCGATATTTTATTTGAAAATAAAAATTTTAAAAAAACCTGAAACCAAACTACTGCGTATTAAAAATATTACCCTCAATACATAGAACATGTAAAAATATGTAAAAGAAATACCCAATTGTGTCTACAATTCAAACTAAACCCAACTTTAGGCCAATGAAATGGTTTGCTTATAAAATAAATTGCCTTGGATAATTTTTTTCATATTTCATTTTTAAACACATTTACATTCATTGACTCCACTTTACCGTCCAGTAGTAACTAAAACGTAATCAAAGCGAATTAAAATAATAAACATCAATAAATAGAAATTTATGACAAATTAAATATTGAACGACACTATGAAAAGAGCAAATTGAAATATTCAAGAAATTGACGAATGTTTGGTCTATTCTGGAAAAGGTCATTCTAGAGTTTATATTTACCCATAGGTTAAAGCGATATTTTTGCCAACATTTCAGAAATACTTTCTGAAGTTAATCCGATAATAAAGGCTGTGATAGGAGGAACTTCGGCCTATCTCGTGAAAATAAGGAAAAGGAGAATAGGTTTTTCGCACAGCATGACGGTAGGTAGAAAGAACGGACAACTTAAGAGAAGTGTATTCTAGAACGGGCAGAAAGAAGTGAACATCTACTTTTGGAAAGGTATATCATAAGGACGGAAAGTCTAAAATGTTAAACTAAGTCACTTTGGAAATACAGTCATGTTGGAATACAGCAATGAGTACGATACATTTGAAACAGACGCAAGGTATATCAGAGTATATATCGAGAACGTAGTATCACTCGGAAAGGGGAAGTATATTTTTGCAAGCTAGTATTCTACTCCTTACGGAAAACAAACTAATAATGCGGCAAACTAAGGCATCTATGAAGTAAGCATGAGAACCCCTGAGATATCCCTTCGCCAGCACCCATCAGGGCAATCTCTAGAGAGAGTAAGAGCGTGTCCCTTTGCAAACTTCCTACCTTATACCCGACTCCAAGTCGTTCCCCCTCCGCGACCAACCCCTCGGCCAACTTGGTGTTTCTCTCCGATGAGCAGGAACCCCCACCTCGTGCAGCCCGTCTCGTAGATGGAAGAGATAATAATTATGAAGCCCCCAGGGGGGTCCCGTTCCTTGGAGATTGAGGCGAGGGAGGAAGAGCAGTGGGGGAAGGGGGTAGGAAGGCCCTGGAAAGGGGTCCAGAGATAAGGCCGGAGATGAACTTCGAAGTGGACGAAGTAGACGCAGAGGAAATTGGTTAACGCAGCTCTAACAATAATCCCGTATAAACCATTATCGCTCGAAGCTAGGGCACATTGAAACTCCTCATTGAGGAAAACCACACTATTATGCAATTAATTCATGGGGTAACATTTACTTAATTTTAGAAAACTCGTTATAAAATGAGAAACCAATAAATAACAGTAGTTATTTCTTGGTTTTGTTATTCTACTTTTCAAATTACTCTTTTCTTATTACTATCTCATCTTAAGCATTGCTCTGTGTTTCCACTAGCAGTCTGTTCAACCTTTTTTTGATGATAGATCATTAGTATTATCTCATTTCTGTATCGTGTGCTGGTCATTATAGTGGTCCCTCTCTCTTTATTTCCTTGACCAAGACTAGGAGACGTTTAGTGAGTTTTTATACAAAGATGAAAAAACACATTCGAAAAATAAACAAGTAACTTTCAACATTTTCTTTGCAATAGTGATTCCTATTAAGAAAATGATTTACAATCGTGTTCCACAGCTTCACAGAATTTTTATACACTTTAATTCTAGCTACTTCAAATACTTCTAATTGCCAATTATACACGTTTGCACCTCCCCACATTTAATTCAATATTACCGATACAACCACGAATAATGTTCTAAATCTGTTTTGAGCAGTTGAAAAATCGATTATAAGTCGGTGGACCAAGCTCCTAAGGCTTAACTTTGCAACATTCGACAGTTTGCAGGAAAAATTAATAATAAAGGGTGAAATATTACGACACATTCGGTGGACCACATTTAGAATACATGATATGCGTTGGGAAATCATCAAAGTAATCGCTAATCAAAGATGAAGACATGATTCAGAGGAAAATCCACAAAATTTGTTCCTTAATGCAACGAGAAGAATTTAAGTATGACATATAAATATATATATATATATATATATATATATATATATATATATATTGCATGAATTCCGGTGGGGATCTTTGATCCACATAAGGAATAAACAATGTAGGTTTTTATAAATTACCAGAGCCCTCTGTTATCTAGCGATACCGATTACCCTAACATTGCATCAAAATATATTTCGTAATTTGAGCACCGGAATAAAATAAGAGAGATGTATACCAACACCAGCAAATTCAAGAACTTCCTCTCTCTCTCTCTTACCACTCGTAATTATAGCAATATCGATCACAATTACCCCGATTATTAGATTCAATAACATTACTTCAACTAACATACAGTTAATGATTTCTTGATGCCAACTTTTATATGTTGGACATGCAATTGCATATGCGTAAGTGTTTTTTATGTCTGCTTATATTACCAAATGCGTGCATTACATGATAGTTGTGCATGCTTTATGTACAGTTAGTTCCCAACCAGCAACCGCCACACTAGTAGTACCTTTGAAGAAATGCTTACACACCGGAAACAGGCATAAAATCAAACAGTAAAATTACGGAAAAGATGATTTACTTTCAGCATTTAAATACGCGTAGCGCTCAGTGACTAATTGCATCTAAAATAGAAACAGTGCCAAACAGTTTAAAGAAAACTGTAAAATTGACCGACGCGATTTCCTTGTAATGGATTTTAATATGATCTCACCATTAAACTACCTAATTCTTCGGCTCCGCCTATGGAAATTTATCCAGCCTATTGACCTGCAAAATACATTCTGAGGTCCGCAGAAAATCTGCTCAGCGTCTTAGAGGCAGAAAATATTATGACCACTCTAAAAAGAGCTTACTCAAAGGATAAGGCTCGTTGGACTACCTGGAAAAAGACATCCAAGTTCCATTGCACACGTGAAATTTCTAACTTGATCGGTAACTATTGCAATACATTTTGTCGGCCACGGATAACGCAAAAATATTTCCAGAAAATTCACTTGAAATTATTAGACTGCAACTGCGAACAAAAAATACGATATTGACCCTCCGTTAGGTCATTTGTACATAATAGCCACCATTTCATATATTGCATCCCGAGTCAAGAAAATCACATTAAAAACAATAAGTTACATTCTAAGTTGAAATGGAACCAGAAAAGGTAGATCATGAACGCTGCGTTTAAACAGACAGAATGAGCCCGGATAGGCTTATGCTGTTTTTTATAGACGGATCCAAGACAGAGATGTGGTGACAATAGTCATTACTCCCACGTCTAATTACACTTGTACATTCCTCTCTTCCCATGAGAATAGCATTATCTACTGCAATATATCAAATAATCTAAGTTAGAGTGAACCTTTTCAATTTATTTTGAAATAGTGTTTTAGCTTTTAATTCAGGAAAAAGACTATTAAATTAAGTCCTTCACAGACACAAAATTGGCTCACCAAAAAAGAGGTTGTCTAGCTCTGCTAACATCTAAGCGTTAGAATGTAAGCTATCTGCTGACCAATAGGAGACAATTAACATGTCCAAAAAATAAATATCCGCATTGGACGCAAATTAATGATAAAATGAATCATTGGGCATACGTTTGAGCTTGCACACAGCATAATTTCATTGGAAAAAAGGTTAATAATAAAAAGAATGTTGGAATAAGACTGCAAGCGACTATTACATAACGAAAAAGGAAATATATTAGCGTAGCGACGGGGAATACCACTTTACAAGTAGGCAGTGAAAATTAAAGAAATAACCAACCGAATCAGAGAAAATGGTACATAAAGATTTCCTGCCGTGGATATCGATATTTGACAAAGTACAAAAGAAAGAGTTACAAAAAGGTTTCTACAGGATTGAATAATAACATTGTATCTATCTCCTGTACGCTTCTCGGCGCTGCCAGCGATCAATTTCGGCAATTAATCTAACTTCATGAGGATTCAATGTGCTGGCAGCATATTTTAAACGAGAAGCAACTAGTGATAGATAGCATAGCTATTTAATACTCTCGCTACCTTTGCCTAATACCCTTTCTATAAACCCTTCTCCTTTGCTAGCTTATCCACATATAGCGCATATGTGTCCCACCCGGGAGATGTTAAGAGGGAGGTAACGCCCGTCGGTCGAGTCTGTATTTACTATTTCCATGATTTTGATTTAGTCTACACTATTGGCTTAGTCTGCATATAATTATTAAATTAAAATCAACGAAAGAAAGGAAGGATTATTGCTCGCTTTATGGTCGAAAATTTCGATTTCCGTACCACGAATAAGAGAATAGAGAACTTCATCACGACCGAGGAGTACGAATCGTCCAGTTGATCTCTTTAATTTTTTTTTCACGATTGATTCTGCAACCGCATCAATTTTATGTCTTTAAAAAGTCTTCCTTCTCCAACCCGAAGAGGCTCCGGCCTATAACGGGTATTTGCCATATGCTATCAAATCTGTATTGTATTTCTTGATGTTGTATCCCTTTATGGTAAATAAAAACATTTAAAATCGAAAATCGAATCGATTTTCACGATTGATGATAATTCAGAAAATTCAGAACACCAGATCATTAAATCCATGAAAAATTGTGATCAGATAATGAGGGATGAGTTCACAATTCCTTTTAGTCAATGCGGCTTTTTTCGATAAAGATCCAAACTTATTAAAACCAGAAAGTCGTGATCAAACTCTCAGGAACTTAAATAATCCACCTGTAATTTTTCATTTCAACGCGCACATTACCGTCTTTTCCCAAGAGTTTTGGACTACCAAGTGGGAATTTTATAACATGAAATCTTTTCTTCCGTAATAAATGAGCCAAAGGCAATAAAACAACATTCATTGCTAACAGCATTTTATTGAATTTGGTTTCTTATTATTTAGATTTCTTCGGAGTGAAACGTGCTAATGAAGCTTGATAACAGATAAGTGATGTTAACATGAAACACTTTTGATGCCTCTTTTTTCCATTGCAGATATCACCGTCAAACCATTCAACAACAAACGATGATCATTTATTTATTCCTTATTACAACAATCCGAGCTCATGATTTATTTAGAATAAATATATAAATGAATATTCAGTATTTGCAGTCTGTTTATTCAAAATCAGAAAGTACCGAGATATAATATGTATTCATGTATTCACGTATATTATTGACCGTCAATTGATTGAAAAATATATTCAACAGATTCAGGCGAGATGTAGTGGAAGTGCTTCATTACGAGAAAAACAAATTTGCACTTTTTTACAGAGATTGTGGAAATCTGTGAAAAAGTGCAAATTTTGTTCTGCTCATGGTTGAAAAATAATTGATCGGTCATCACCTGATTGGAAATTATGGTAAGATAAAAAAATGTTTATGGGCCAGTAACCAATGATGATGATTGATTTATACTTTAGAATACCAGCTTGATTACCAGTTATGTTGAAACACTTAATGCCGCTAATATCTTCAATAATGAAAATATTGAGAGCTTAACAAATGACCTTGCAATAATTTCTACATATTTACCGAGACACTTATAATGTACATGACCCTCAGGTTTCCACCGAGTGCGCTATTTTCATTTCCTAACACTTTACTAGTTGGTGTCTTCCGGTTAAAGAAAAGGCTTCAATCTTTGACCTTCAAACTCACGATTCTAGCTGAAATTGCAGCCGACCGCACAATTGGCCCAAGGACTCAACCCTGAGGGACGCCAAAAGTAAGCGGAACATCTCGATTTTGAATATCCTGGATTTTCATAACTCGGTTCATCCAGCAAGGTACACGTATATCGGGAACCAATCATTTAAGACTTCTCTAATCTCAGCTTGCATTCGTCTTTTTTAATATTAATGTGTGATGTCTGCAGTCATATGCCTTCTTAATACCAAAAAGCAAGCCTTTTACCTGGCTATTATTATATTATGGATAGTATATTACTATTATTGTGGGTCGTGGTAGTCCAGGGGATATAGAGCTGGACTGCTGACAGGAGGGTCCCGGGCGAGGCACTTTGGGCACTCTGGGAACCCAAGCTAAAAAGAGATTTTTCGGGTACCAGGTCTTCCTGGGAAACCATAACCGGCACAGGGGAAGGAACTGGCCCCCCTGCCCTGATGCATGACTTTCACAGGGTACAGGGTGAACTCTACCATCACCTACTAAACCGACCTTCGGGTTATTACTGAGTTTATGGTTTTTTTATTACTATTATTATATTTATGACTATAAGCACAAAGTAAAAGAGGACCTTCAGTGCATTTTCCTTTCATGCACCAAAATTGAGAATCAATAACATTTATCGTGTCTAAGAAAATTTAATATTCAAATTAAGGATGCTCATTTAAAACTGTAAAGAAAACAGGTAAATTTGAACTAAACTGGCAGGTATTAATATACATAAGATAACCTTTTTTTTAGAATTGGTACTTTGTCTGACTGCGGTTTATATCTGTTCCGGAAATTCACCAGGGACGACACATGATTACGATGCACACAAATACTGGCGCAATACATTTTTGTGCACCTTAAATTGTATGAATACTTGAATTAACTGTTCACTGCGATTTTTTAGACCTGATTTGTTTTATGATACAGCTAAAATTTTCATAACATGCAGGAAACGTATGTAATGATTGTTTTGTATTTGTAGCGGGAAACCATTGCTCAAGCGGAGTTTTTAACCGGATTTAATAACCAGCTTTAAACCGAAGTTCCAGTTTATACGCAATTTGGCTAAAGTAATCATTAATATTGTTTGATATCTCTTGTTTATGAGTAAACACACGTACACTGATCGGCGGATACACACGGACCAAAATGATAGTTTAGCACTATGTTCTTGATATCGCAAATCACCATATTTTTCAAAGAATTATTTCCCATCTTGAATCCTTGCGTGCGTCATCCTTGCTCATTTTCAATGGCTGATTGGTGCATTTCGTCAAAGGCGACTTAAGTTTCACCAATGCACTCATATCGACAGACTTGGATTAAGATTGGCTTTCAACTTAATGGATTAATGAAGTACACATCCGCGTACGCATTCCTCACAAAATATTGCTTCGTCTCCGAAAAACATGTTTGTCAAGGCATTTTATTTCATTTCCGCGAGATAAAAATTACGGCAATATGTACATCAAAAAACTGAGATTGTGTGCTTCAGGAACTGCACTTTCTTACCTACTACTGTGCCTGATACTCATGTATCCTGCTTGGATACATGAGTACCAAAGAAAAACTCCTACGTAAATCATAGGCTAATCCATTAACGTTAACCTTCGCTTGATATCAGTGGAGCTCCTTCCGCCTCATTCTATGGTGCTTCCAATCGTTCTTATTTATCTCCTTTTCGCGCATTGTCTGCCCGCACTTTTCCCTTGTTCATGTAAGGATTTAAGTCAATGCGCCTTTTTTCATAATACTGACTCTTTCAGCTCAAAGAGAGTTGTTTTATTCTATAGTTGTTTTGGATTATTGGTTTGTTGGGCAATATAAGAAACGGAGCATGCGCAGACCTATTTTTTTTAATTTACTGTAAAGATAATCTTTTCTTGTGCCTCTGTCATTTTCGCTTCCACGTAAATCTTAAAATTGCTATCGAAGTGTTGCCTATTTAACTTCGATATTTTCGCTTCTCTATTCCTCCCATGTTTCACTCTAATTGTAGCTAATTGTGCCTTTTTTACTTCGTAGATTCTTTGCCTGTCAAGAACTTTACCTGCCATCATTTCTTGGTTCTTCTCTCTGGATTATTCAATTCCGTAGTCACTAGTAGTAGCATCTCGAAAATGTTCACACCACAGTAAAATATCATATACATGGCTATTTTATGAAGCATATTTCTTTGGATCTAATCTCTGTTATTATGCAACTATACACTTAAATAAGAAATAGATAAAATACCACAAATTTTATATCGGTAAGCTTTCATGTAACTTACTCCCATCATCATCATATTGGGTCGCATTTGGAGCCGCGCCTCATTTCTAGTCCCATGACTTTTGTACTAACATCTCTCTTCCATGCGATATCTTTAAAATCTCTTTGACTGGCACGTCTATAGTAAAAACTCTACGTTTTCCGCTCTCCTATATAGGACTCAAAAATCTTTATTTGACGTTTCCTCGGTACCCCATTATATCTGATCACCATTTTAGTCTTCGTACCAATGGGCGTCAAGTGTCGTTTCACACAAAATTTGAGGCATTTTTTGAGACGTTTTTATTACTGTGCGGCATTCAGTAATATTGTTGGTGGGAGTGATGTTAACTTATTCAAAAGCAGAACACCTGTTTCTTTTTGTTGCAAGCATTTATGAAAATGAATTATGCATTGTATATCATATTTTATTTGCTTGTCTCGTTGGTTAAACATTTAAATAATAATAAAATCACTTATAACAGCACAGCTTTTTCCAACGCTTTACACTAAATAATATTTTTTCAAAGCAAAGTGGCATAGAAATCCAAAATATAACAAGAAAACTCTTGGAATCATCCAGTCACCTTACTTTCACGGGGAAAAATGCCGCGGATAAAGTTTACTAACAACTTTATCAAATAAATGCAGATATATAAATAATTGTATTCTCACCAGTAAATAGGTACCAATGTAGGACCATTCCCGGATCAAAAATATAGGAATATTAAAGGAATGCCCACCAGATGATGACGTTGATTATATTTAGAGAAGCAGATTTTTCACGTACTCATTGTTATCTCATAATATTTGCCTAACACGACAGTAGGTACCCTAAATTCACACATTAAAATAAACCATTTTCAATCTCCTCATATTTATGCCTCCCTTCAATCCGTGCAATATGGTTTGCTTCTTCTACATCGCTTTCACCACATTCTTTCCCATATCACATTTTTGAGCATCAAATCCCCTCACAATATTTGCATCCATTTTTTCTACCTTTCCCAAATTTCTTCGACCTCTTTTCTACGTTTCCGACCCTACCTTGCACTTTTTTCCTTAGTTTACGTCTATTTTTTCAGTATTCATCTCAACATTACCATTATAAAATCTTCCACTCTAGGTTTATCCACTTACGCCACAGACCAAGTTTGAAGTCAGACAATTCCTTCTACGCTGCAGCTTAAGATCCACATCAAAGTTTTCACTGCTCTTTTCTTTATATATTTACTTACTTCAGTCCTTTACATTTCCATTTTCTTTTTAAAAGCTTGTTTATCTAACAAAATTCTTCTATCAATGTCCCTACCACTTCACCCTTTTTAGTCAAAAGCACTTCCTATGCAAGCGAAGCGTCCCACCTGCTCAAGTTGACGGATCTTAAGAAGTAGAGAATTGTCGTAAAAGGTTTACGGATTCCTTTCCACTCTGTGACATGACGAAGAAACGAAGAGCAAAGAACCTTCAATACATCGCCCATTTCGGATTGAGGTACATTCCAAACATACTTTCGCGTTTGGAAATCTCCTCGTACAGAAACGGTGATGGCTCTGTTTACTTTACTCTTGCTGTGTATGTAAGTCGAGGCATTGGTAAAAAGAGTGATAAAACAGATTCGGGAATATCACGAAGTTGCAAAGCATAGGGTTTCGCAAAATTACCACCCCATAGACGAGGTCAGCCTCTACGCATAATATCTTAGTTATTACGCGATTTCTTTTGAGAGGGCCTCTATCGCGATGACAAGAGGTGCCCCGGGCGATTCGGGGCCATTCGGCACTCGCCCACCACGGTGTTATCTCAGCCATTAGGTTTCGAATATATCTTGCGGACGGATTTCTCACGCAATACCCCGACGGGTCTGCCTGCTCGAGGGAATATTCCGTGCTTTTCGGATCCGGCGACCATTCCTCATGAAAAATGGAAATTTTTCGAAACAAAAGAATTTCAGGAACAACAACAGTGACTCGGCAAAATGGAGGGCGAAGAAGAAAAAGAAATATTGATTTTTGACGAATCCTTTGAAGAGAAATTTATGCACTGACGAAGAGTAATGCAAATGAAGAATGCTGGATATACATGAGGAATGCAGTGTAAATATACAAACGGAATGCTATTTGTATCGTATGCATATTTATCACCTCTTCAAAGGGAAACAATTAAATAGACGAAAGTTTTGCAAGAAAACATTGCAAAACACATTTAAAAGAAAGGGATCCGATTATATAGCCACTTGATTAGGTATTAGACATAGATTAGACGCTAGCGTCCTTTTCAAAAAGTTTCAATAATATCATTGCTAGATCTCAAGAAATTCATCTTGCAATGAAATGACAAAAATACGGATAAACGGATTTTAAATGCAAAACGTACTTTCTCTGACCTTTAACATCTTATATAGTTAGACAAGTACGTTTAGATATAAGCATGCGAGCAAAGTAAACTACTTAGGAGTCACGAGGCTATTGGACCCAGGAGAGAGGAAACACGGATTTGCCGTGATGCACTAAAAAAAGCCCAATTTTTGAAACGAACGGCGGAGAAATACCAGGGTAAAAGAGTAATTCATACGTAACATTGTGTGTCAGTTATACCTTGGCAAGAACAATTTAGAAGGTTAAAAGAGGGATCAAATTCAACACTGAACAAAACACAGTGAAGGGCTGCCTCTTTCGTTAAGAATCGTTAGAGATTAAAAGGGCACGAATGTTAGAACCCTTGGTAAGGAGGTCGCCGGAAGAACACGATCAAACGATTGGCTTTACTTGAAGAATAAACAAAAATCTACTGATAACTATAGTGACAAAGAGAGAGAGAGAGTGCGATTTTAGCCCGCATCCGAAAAATAGATGCAATATCGCATTAAATTGACATTTGAAATACTATTTCCCGTCCACACTACTGGATCATATCGGCAGAAATCAGCTAGTTAAAACAAGTGAACTAATCAAAAATGGCATTAAGCTTAATAATGCAGCAAAAATAAAAATGTAATTTTTCAAATATTTGAAATCCTAACACCCTGCATGCCCTAATCATGGCTTTCTATATATATATATATATATATATATATATATATATATATATATATATATATACACACACACATATATATTTGTTAGGAGTAATAAAATGTTTGTTTGGTAGTTGTGTCCATCCAAAAACCTACCTTAACTGGTAAATTACCTTAAAAAAAAATATATATATATATATATATATATATATATATATATATATATATATATATATATATATACACGCACACATTTATCTATTGATACATACTGTGTGTTTGTGAAATATACTCGTCATTGTGAACATAAAGATACGTAATTATATGCCTATGGAATTTAATTATCTAAGACAAAATAATTGTGCAAAATGTCTAACGTAATATGACGTCAGTTTTCGGAAAAAATTAGGAGTAGTGGCATCAGTCTTGATAACGTATTTTGAAAAAAGAGTAAATGAAAAGTGTTTTTCCTGCAACGTGGCTATCTTTAGGAGTGTGCAAGTGCATGAGAATGAATGTTGTTTATGTAGAATTCCGATAATGTAGAGACCTCGAAAGAATATTTTTCTTTCTGTACGTAACCTAAATCCTCCTTGTTTTCGGTGTGAAACAATTTAGGATTTCAACAGGAAACGTAAGAAATGTAAAAGGGCCTTGTACAAAATTTAATTTTCGAATATATTTTAAAGATCCTTCACGCCAACTTTACGCTTAAACCCCAAAAGCATTCTGAGAAAAAAAATCAATTATATCGAAAAAATTGAAGCAATAAAACTCATCAAAATGCATCGTAACGGTATATTAAAAATATATCAATGATTTCGTATTCGAATGAGCATTAAACATTATCATTGAGATGAAAGTTAGAATGATTTATGCAAGCGAGTACTGTATGAAAACTCACAAATTTGCATGCGCTTTAAAACTCAAAGAAAACCTGACATAAATTATAGGCCTAACGGTGTGCAATTTAAGAACTCAAAAATATATTTTGGCTTCATAAGAGGACATTTCTATCACTTGGACACGGAGTATTTTCGGGCTCCAACGGCCTTAATTTTCATTCCCAGCCTTTCCTTTCATTTTCTTTTGCTTCTGATTTAGTTACTTGGATCGAAATTAGCAAGATCAAAATACCTGTAGCTTTGATTTTGACACAAATTGTTATGATTGTCCATTGCAAAACTCAAATATATTCCAAGGGCTCCACGTTAATTTACTGGCGATAATATGCATGCCAGATATTCTTAGAAATGAGCGAAAAATTGCAAAACTGCAAGAAGCAAGCCAAAATGTAAGGTACATTTTACAGCCTGAAAATTATAAAATATTATACCACTGAAAATATCTTAATATATTGGATCAAGGCGGAATTTCATATTAATTGGATAGTGAAGGTTGTACTCGATCTGCCTCAGCAAATGTTTCTATCGTGAGTGATCTTCCAGGGCAATCTACTACCTCTCTATTTCTTTAACCTCCGTCAAATTCCTTAATATTGACATAACTCTTCAGAAAACCATAAATTCAACAACTCGGTCAAAAAAATAACCAACACCTAATCCAATAAATTAACTGTGAAGTATTCACTAAAGTAACCCGTCCCACACTAAATACTAGGTCTCTTTTTGACTCTCCGTCTGTGGTTAGAATACATGTCACCTCCCTGTACGTATACCTTAGTAATCTACACAATGCCCTCAGAAAACATGGATAACCAGAAAAATTGCGAAACCAGAATATATAATTGCAATAAAATTTAATCATAACCCACAGAATCCGGGACATCAAAAAACTTTTATCATCTCCCGTGGATCTAATTATTTCCACCATTCACAATAGCCCTCTATCATACTCATACGTCCCACAAACCTGAGGAACACCTTCAAGTCAACACAACCTCCTCATTCCATTCACAAACAGCCACCCAACTTGACCTTACAAGGCATAACTGGCCACGATGAAAAGGTTGCCCACTCTTCCGTCCCACAGGTTTCTATTCCCAGGCTGGCGGTAGTGCGGAAATGCAATTTTTCTGCCTTAAGTGAAACTTCTGCCTCTATTTATGTATTCTGCCTCTGCCTAAGTAATTTATATTAATGAATGGACCTTCACCACCCTTGTAAACAACCTTCGCTATTGCACAACAAATAGTAAGTTTCCATAATCCCATCCAATCCCCGGGGCGCCTTCCATTGGACGACTGACGTTCTGTGGCAGTCGAAATCCTCCCACTATCCGAAAGCAATATCGAGGTGAGAACCCACTACATAGCGTGCAACTGGCTACTCCGCACGTTCGAATCTCCTTGTATGAACACAGCTGACTCAACAGCAGTGGTGCTAGTAGTTACCTTCAGTCATACAACACGGTCGAAGAGAGATTACCGTCTCTCACTGCACTCCACTCAACCCCACACCTCCTTCGCTCGCCCATCCACCCCTCCCCCGACATCCCACCTACTAAACACACCCAGAGAACAGTTCAGCGTGGGCGCCACTTCCCTTCGTCTGATGAACAAGGCGACTTAATCGGTTCGTTCAAGACTTTAACCTGAGTGTTCCATTCCTATCTGGGGTGTATACGTGTGTGTAGTATATATGTGTCAGTACTTCTCCATCGTTAGCCTCGTTTCTTTGGCCATCTGCTTCCAGTTGATTTTACGAAATTATATCTCCAATACTATAAAGCTTTCCAATATGAAGTTCCTCCCTCTTAAGTTCACCCTAGCGTATACATTATTCCATTGATATGAATATTCCAGGGCATTAAGAAACGGGATTATTTTGTTTCTCTCTGCTATCGCAAATGTATGGTTCTTGAAGAGTTGCGCATTGGTGGCTCTCGAAGGTCAAAATTTATTAAGCCGTAAATAAGAGAAAGAAGGGGAAAAAGCTTACGGATCCCTTGAGCGTCGTTTCAAACTCGAGATCGCAGTTCCTTTAAATATTTTTTCTTCGATTTCTCTTCCCCTCCGTTCTACCCTCTCCATCCCCCATAGTGAACACCTACCGGGGAATTTCCAACCGAAAATGAAATAAAGAAATCCATTCGTTCGGGAGGGTGAGGGAGACTATTTGTTTTAAAACGTGTCGGCCAGGGGGAAAGGAATGGAGCGAGGAAGGATAAAAAAACGAAGATTATGGGGTGGAGTGGCGGGGGAATGAAAAGGAGGATAGGCGGGTGGAAGGGAAGGCGGGTGCGGCCATTTCTCGGTGAGGTGGGAGGAAAGAGCGGTTTCAACCCCGGAGGACGGGAGTAGGGGCGGTCTCTTAGGGGGGAAGACCGGACGGGATAAGAGAAATGCTCGGTCATTTGGGAGGAGCGTGGGCCGGGAGGAGATGTGGGAAGAAGAGGAAGCTATTCGGGAAGGAAATGGGAGAAGGGCGTAAAAGGGAGTCGGACGGAAGTTGGAGTAAGAGGGAAAAAGTGCGCTGCAGGATGAAGGCGTCGGATAATAGGAAGGGGAGCGGGCGGCGGTCGGAAGAGGGTGGTGAGGGGGCGAGTTTTAAGTGTAGTGAGAGCAAGGGGTGGGTGGGGAAGAGTGCGGATGTGTACAATGAGTGGAAAAGCTGGGCGGAAGAAGAGGGGGGGGGGGTTGGGGCGGCGAAAAAGTCGCACGTAGCCTCCTCCTCACTTAATCCTCTCTCTCAGTAGACTTTGTCCTCCCGACACGGGCCGTCTCTCCTGCAACCCTCCGGGCCCACTATTCCTTGCGATGGCCGCTAACGACCTATATTTCACCACAGCATGCGTACTTACGCCGAAAATGATCATGATATTTGCCTTTGTTGATCTAAATTACATATTCATACATCGCACCTGAAAACTATTCATGGTAACTAACATTCACGCATTCCTATTTTCTAAAGGAAAAAAACTAATTATCGAGAGTCTGACTTACCCACGCAGTTCGAAAAATAACATTTTACTTATTGGTATACATTGGTACAATTGTGAACGAAACCAAAGCACTGAGAATTTAGACGTGAGTAATTTTCCCTTTGAATGCTTTGAATCTTCGTAGAAGGCTTGATAGTATACAAATACTTTATTACGAATTTTTAAATTACTTTAACACTCAATTTTATTTATCTGCAGGAAAGAAGGAATAGTTTCCTCCACAAGAAGTTAAAAAGACCACTCGGAGAGGATTTGTATAACTACAGAAATGACCCATTTTCGTCTCCTACAGCGCATATCCCCGTCTCTTACTTCTCCCTCCGATGCGCTCCTTCTACACCGTGATCTCGTCTTCCGCCCTCCCGTAATTAAACCATCCAATCGAGTCCCAAGAGCACCGATCCTTCAACGCGACCGACCCACCTCGATTCTTCTGCTCGTTTGAGCGAAGCAAGAGAAGGAACAAACGGAGAGACGGTCGAGGAAGAGCAAGCACAGCACCCACTTGACATTAAACATATTAAGCCATATAATTGTTTCAACTATTATTTAAAAGCGAATATTTAAATCCAATTTTATGCCATGTGCATGTTCAGAGTTTGAGAAATTAGGTATTTTATTTTTGCGGAATTCGTTCGAAGATATTGTAAGCCATATTTGAGAGCCTTTTTATTATTAGAATCACGAGTGAGATGTTGGAAAAAATTTATGCCAGTCGTAACATCCATCTCCTCTTTTACATCCAAAGAGAAGTTTTTTAAATCAAAATTTTAAATTAAAACCCTATCCAAATTATTTCTTTATACTCTATTCATTAATTTTTTTCTTTACAATTCCATTCCCTGACAATTCCTTCAAAATACCACCTTAAAATTCCCCAACCTCGTAATGTACACAGGACCCGTGTTTCACTTAAAAGGACACTCGACTCTCCTCTTTCGTCCACTGCCTCCGCATCTGCTTCCCTTCACACCACCGCGTCAGCTCTTACGTTAAATGGTTTCGCACTACCTTCCAACCTCAACTCTTAGCACCCAAGTTTTACATGTTTTGCAAAGTTTTACTCAATAATGCTTCAGTAAGCTATTCTATTTGTTTAATATGGAACATTCCATTCCACGTCAAATTATTTTTTCTTCATGTACCTATATTCCTCTTTCGACTTCTACCCTCAAAGACATAAATCTCCCATGTCACGACCTTACTTATCCTATAGTTTCCTTGCTATAGACTTGGCAATATTTCCAAGCATAAAATCCTTCACATGCTCCAATTTATGCCCACCCGAGATTTACTTCCCTCTCATCTTCGTTAAAAACCCCCCAGCCGATATTTTCCTAAGATTCATCTATTAACTTCAAAATTCTTCGGGATCTCATTACGATGACTTCCGCTAACGTATCACCCTCGACAAATAGTCATTAAACATTTAGGAACGATGATGAAAGATTCCCGAGCCCGCTATTTGTTCCACTTAGCTCCCAACTCTCCTTCTGACACCTAATGGATCCCAAGGAGCGATCAAATTGGATGAGAGCCACGATGATCCAAGTCACAGCGTCCTCATCAAACGGCGAACGAGGGCTCACTTGACGTCCCACACCTGCCACTCACCTGCGCCCTCTCTGGTAACCCTGGTCATGACGTCGGGTCATTCGGTAGCCTTTGGCAGGGGAAAAGGAAAGGGATAAGGATCAGGGGTTGTCAACCGTTGACCAAAGCACTGAGCTAATAAGCCTTCCTGAGACCCAACATCTATTTGAAGTGTCATCTATGAACATGGAAATGGGTTTAGACATTCATATGCCCGGGAAACGGAAGCAGTCTATCTTCAGCACAAATCTTCGAATACTTAAAAAGGCATAGTTGTACTCAACGATCGCCGAGAGACGTTAAGACGAAGTAATTATATCAAATCGAATGTGCTATTCTTATAGTTAACAAATTACAACACTTATAACAATATCCATCACTAATTGTTTTCTCCAACAACTATCACCACACTGCTGGCAACAAAATATTTTTTCACACGAAACTTATGATAAATTACATTAGCGTGAGATTCCGACAGTTATCCTTTTGGTAAAAGGCGAATAACGCGCCCGCTGTTCGTTTAATGCTGGCATCATTATACATAATTTCCTTATTTAAATTTTTAGGATTTATGAGTTTAGTTTCATCAGAGTACCAGAACGACGAATTACATTCGCCCAAAGAAAAGTTCACAAATTATTGCACGGTTGTTATGAGCAAGGAAACTTCCGAAAATATGAATACTGAATTATGATGAATTATTTAATAGAATACGTTAAAAACAACGGAGTGTTATTTCTTGGCCAAATATTGGAGGCAAATTCATGAAACGAGAATATCGCGTGCCAACTAATCAAAATGCTTTCCCACGTAAAGTTGAATTCATGACAAGGGTAATCGAGGTTTCCCCTTGGAAATCGTCCTGGCGTGACAATGGTTTCAATCGTTCACACATTCCAAAGCCATCCAAATTGAATACGTATTTAGGAAGTGCTCGATAAG
Source organism: Hetaerina americana (assembly GCF_022747635.1). NCBI lineage: Eukaryota > Metazoa > Arthropoda > Insecta > Odonata > Calopterygidae > Hetaerina > Hetaerina americana. The sequence continues at coordinate 3,405,767 of NW_027287019.1, read as the reverse complement.
TACGTAAACGGAAAAATGTTTGAGCATAATATTCGGAGAGTTCCAATGCACGTGAAAAGTATAGTAATAAGATATTTAAACCCTCCCTTAATTGCTTATTAATGTCCATAAAGTACTCTCAATGGTTTCTGGTACTTCAAATGGATACAAAATCAACACACAATATTAGTGCTTAAAATAAATGACTAAAATTCTCACTCTTTAAAATGTTGAATGAAAATAATTTTTTCCTCGATGGTATTGGGGTGAACCTTGTGTCACCACATCTCATGAAATAAGATAAACTTTTTAGAATTCTACAAAAAACCTTAAAAAGCTTTTTTTGTTCTTCATGATCATTTCTGTTTCAATTCTAGATGACAGCATATTATTCTTACAAACATATTTACAAAATAATGCGAAAAGCCTTCCTAAATTTAGGGTACGTACGAGCCGGTGTTTACATATGAGGATTCTTTAGGGCCTTTTGTGCTGGAAAATCATCTGCGGAGTTACTCACCTGCAAAAAATGAGATACAGATATTAGTCATCTATAGGTTAAAGTGAATTTTTATACATGTACAGCTGAATTCGAAAAAAAAACCACTGATAAATTCTAATCCAAAGTGTGATCTACAAGAAGGACGGGCCAGAAACTTGAATTAGAAGGGAAGTACAGAAAAAGGAAGCATTCGAAAGAAAAAGAAAGAGAAAAATTAAGATTTGTTATAACATAACAGGGGTTTTATGGGTTGAAAGAGCATTGAAGTATTTGAAATATGTCATGGAAATCAGGATGCTGCGCGAAGGGGAGAAAATAAAAGAAAGGAGTTACATAATGCATGAAGGGAAGAAAAAATCATCCCTTAAGAATCCGCGCTGTTATGGAAAATCAAATGATCAGGATATTGAGAAATATTTTCCACATAAGTCTTAAAAGAATTTTCCCAGGCTAAAGAGCCATTAAAAGCAGAAATAGTAAAGATAAAAAGAGAAACATCATTTCTTTAAGGAATAAAATAATATACAATGAATAAAAAAATAGTCAAGATCAAGTATGAATAATGACCCCCACAAGTGGCACACAATTAGTTTAGGAAAGGCAATGGTATCGTAAACGCTCCTAATTAAGTCATCTAAATTAAATATGTGGTCCTTTGAATTAGACAACAGTATACGACAAGCGGAAAGAACGGTCTTGCAGGAGACTTTGAAACACCAGAATGCGGCGCTTCGAATGAATGCAAAAAAATGCGGTCCCTTGTCTTCTGGTGTCCTTGAGAATCTCGCAGTATATCACCATTCCGTCCCGAACTCCTTTTGCCGTACTTGGAAGAGGGAGAGCTGCATTCCAAATTTCTTATTATTTTCCTCTCGTCTTGCTGGAGTTTCCTCGGGCTCCCATAAAAAATATTCATAAACCTCGTCCTTTTAAGCTAGTCCTGTGCCACCATCCCTCTACGTCACTCTGCTTTCATTTATTCCGTAAAGGATTCTCACAGACTCGCCGTCAGTTGTGAATTCACATTTTATCACATATTTTTTCCGACGCATTGCTAAACAATGCTCCCAATGTCGTCGCAGAGAGCGTAGGGAAGGACGCTTTGGCCCTCTCTGAAAAAAATGAAGGAAGAAATGACTGTTGCAAAAGATGAGAGGTATCGCCGACTAACATATGCTGTTTCCTTGGTGTCGACTTGTTGAAACAATTCTTGATTAAAAGTAAAACAAAAGCCAACATTTTCAACTTTGTGATTTGGATGCTGAAATTTGGCAGCCCATATCCCCAAAGGTCACTATCAATGGCAGCGTTCTTAACATCGACTCGTAATTCCGCCCCAACTACTGTTCTAAAGTGTAAGATTTGCCCAAATCTGATTCCACCAACCCCTTATCTTCTCAGCAGTAATGCTATACCCCGCGTCTCTCGTTACGACGGCAGGCTCAATTCTTTCGTTTCTAAATCCAGGTCCCATCGCGTAAACCAGGTTAGAAAACTGTGAAGGTGACTTTACCACGTATAAGGAAAAATTCCCATTTATGATACCTTTTACCTCCTGCAACATCCGAAGCAAGGCAATAAAAAGGAAGACGCAGTTTGTCCTGCATTGAGTTATCACGGCATTTCTCGAAGAGAAACAGAGTCGGGAACCGTCATTCCGTTTCCAACGTCACTATGGTTGTACTCTTCCACATCTAATTAATACTTGTGGGAGTTCAAATTATAAGCACACCAATGGTAGGAGAGAACAAGGAATATAAGTTATCGTTTACAGTATCATCTTCTATTGCCATAAGTAATATTCTCGGAAAGAAGATTTAAGACACCGAAACGATGAAAGAAATGTTATTTAAGCATGATATACGAGTCTTCTCCATGACAAAATTTAGATGAGGAGCTTCAATTTGACACGAATCTGCGGAGAATCAATGTAAAAAAGTTCATCGATTGTAAAAAAGCAATTGGATGACGTGATTTTCATTGAATAGAACTACAGGTTTAAGAATATCAATAATGCCATCTCTGCAATAAATAAATAAATATAAATTATATATATATATATATATATATATATATATATATATATATATATATATATTTCAATGTAGCCGTATATACTAAGTAAGATCTAGCAAATGAAGAATTTGTTGGGAGTGAAAAAAAATGAATTATTCGGATGTTGTAATAGTATTGAATTGAATTGCATATTGCGGTCCATGGCATTTTATTCCCTTCAACGAAGAAATGAATAATGGTATTAAAGGGAAAAATATTGTAATTTTATGCTTATTTGTTTTAAAAATTCATCCAGGTTTCAAACACCATATCTGATAAAGGAAATCTTTTTAAAATATCAATAACTTGATTTTCAGAATGAGATCAAAATAGTGACACAATATTATGTAACTTCGTACAAAATACTTTGGCACTAGCCATAACCCCATGGTCACGTAAGTAAACATGCATTAGAACAATTTTGTACAACATATGGTCAATCGTATCAATGTCCTTTTCAGTTCCCATACCGCCCACGCTCATCATACACTCTCTCTCAAGCCACTTTCCAAGAATTCCAAACAACGGCCTCTACTCGCACTCAGCTGCTCTCGATCCGCCGGCTCTCCATCGACCGCCGGGAACCCGACTCCCTCCCCGCATTCGATTCCGCTCCCTCCGCATCGCCATCCCCTCGCCAACCAAAAAAACCACTTCCCTTACCCTGAACCGAACGAACACTAAACCCGAGAGCCCTCGGATCCGCGTGCCCTACGGCGCCACCCGATGATCCCAAATGTTTGTAAACACGCGCCTCGCGAGTGATCTAACCGAGGGTGCGAGCAACCGCGATCCAAACTCCTGACGCGGCGGCTTCGGCCACCGTACAATGGACCACCGAGGAGTTGTTGCAACGCGAGTCTCTCTCTCTCTCTCTCCTCCCTCAACCCTGGGAAAACACACGATTCCGGCGAACTCGGTGATGTAAACGGGTGAGGTGAGGTAGAGGGTTCCCAAGTCTTTGGAATTTGATATCCGCCGGTAAATCACAACGCGTTGGGTGCTACGACCGAAGATAGCGTCGCCCATTTACAGCAATTATTGATTAAGAGACCATTATTAGCACTTTAAAACAGATAATTTAATTGTTTATTTTCTCTAAAGCGCTACCCTATTCCGGGGTATATTGCCATCATTATTGACTGAAACTAGAGAGAATAGTTCATCCTCAGAATATTTTATCGGAATTCAGAAAATATTTTACCCCCATTTTTGGCTCCACGTTCTTTGTTTCTATCGAACATATAAAGTAGTTATCTTCATCTTTCGTTTTTAAGATATCTAAATAAAATCTTTTAACAATATTAAAGTCGCTATAGGGATTTCAGTACAGAAATGCCGGCGAATGTCCGAAAGTTATTACATCTACTTTTCAAGTGATTTTGAAGATTAAATCACAAGTAATAAATAAACGAAAAGTATCAAAAGAAATCAATGGCATTTTCTTACTTTCGCTGGTCATCTACTTTAAAGTCATACATATTTCCAATGACACTTATATAATACTCTTCTTTGCCAACTCCTCCTTCAATTGAGTTTAAAAAAATCAATTTCAGTCAGATTCCTATATTACATATCAGTAGGAATTTGTAGCTGATTGCTGTTTCCAGGTGCGAGTGTGTGTGTGTGTGATTGTGTGTGTGTTTGTGTGTGTGTGTGATTGTATGTGTGTTTGTGTGTGTGTGATTGTGTGTGTTTGTGTGTGTATATGCACATGGCTTGAGTATGCGTGTATATATAAATAAATACATAAACATATATACAAGTATATATAATCAGGTATGTACATAGGGTATGCCTTGGTAGTCCAGGGGGTAGAGCGTAGGACTGCTGACCGGAAGGGCCCGGGTTCCATTGCCGGGCAAGCGTCTCCTGCGGTACCTGCAGCTCCACCTAAGCTATGTGGTTTTTCGGGTACCAGATTTTCCTGGAAAACCGAAACCGGCACAGGGAAAGGAACTGGCAACCCTGGTGTGTGAACTACGCACGCCGTCGGGCTTAGTACTGGGTGAACTCTACCATCACCTACCAAACCAACCTTCGGGTTGAATACTGTGCCTTTTATATGTATATAGACACGTGTGTGTGTGTGTGTGTGTGTGTATATATATATATATAATTATATATATATATATATATATTTATTTATTTATTTGTCTAAATATTCCATTTATTTATACAGGGTTGTTTGACTGCTTTTCTCAGTGCTGTCGAAGTACTGAAGAAAGAGAATTAAAGCCAGCTCTAATATCGACTCCATTACGACGTGGCGTTCTAAGGGAGTATGATGTTAGAACGGGATCCTCGTTGTATATCCGAAGGGACGGGGTTCCTTCCCTGGGTGACCCAGGCGGCAAAGGCGGTTGCACGAGGCGGGGGTTGCTGCAAGTAACGAAGTCTAGCTAATGGAGGGACTAACGACACCACGCGCCGCGGATTCGAAGAACAGCTTGTTTCGAAAACCTGAATTCGGAGGTGAAGCAGATCGGAGGCCAATTTAAAGTTCCAATAAATGTAAGAATTTGCAATGTGGTCCCGCGAGTTAACTTTGAGAACATGGTTCGAAGCCGTCTTGAAGGGATAAGTCTCGGAATGGGCTTCTTTTATCGGTATATTGGGGTTGACTTTATTGATCTTAGACCTGTTCTTTCATCGTGCACGGAGTTCCTCAATCGTTCAGGAGTTCACTAGACGAACGGGGTGTCGCAGAAATAGCGCAAAAGATATACGAGCACTTGACAAGAGTTGAGCGTTGGTTTTTATCCCAGGAAATACATATTATGGAAACTTTCTTAAGACGAATCAGATACGGTACTTGTAGCTTCAGGAAAGTAAATAACAACCATTACCACAGTGGACGTTATGTAGCCCTCTCCAATGCTAGCGTACTATTAAAGCTTTGATATGGCCTCACTAACCCTAATCTCCATTCACGTTCCCCGAAAAAATGAATTCTACCCGAGCTATCCCCTTTCAAGCCTGATACGACGAAGAGAAATGCTCTGCGGTTATTAGAGTTCAGGGGTAAGGGATTTTTTATAAATAATGTGAACAGAACACCTCATATTTGTCCACAAAAAAGTCAATGGTACTTAATGTGGAAAATAGATAATTGCTACTTTAGTGTAGCGTGAAACTGCAGCAATTGAATTTTATACGCTAAGCATTAATATTTAGCAGTTAAAATATAATGGTATACCATTCCATTTTTTCACAGTCGAATAAATAATTTCTAGGATATCAAGTAGATCCGAAATACTCGAATCTATTCTAGAATGCCTTAGTGTTTGTTTACCTAGTTCATCATTTGTTTTTATTTATATTTGTTCAAAATTTTTACTAGGAATGCTTTGATATATAAACGTCATTAAATAGAGAAATTCGTAGTGCGAATGAAACTGTGAATACAAGAGGTATATAAATATATAGGTATAATATAAATACAAGAGGTATAAAAATATCCGAAATCCTTGAATCTATTCTAGAATGCCTCAGTGTTTGTTTACCTAGTTCATCATTTATTTTTATTTATATTTGTTCAAATTTTTTTACTACGAATGCTTTGGTATATAAACGTCATTAAATAGAGCAATTCGTAGTGCGAATGAAACTGTGAATACAAGAGGTATATTTAAAATAGTCGTTAAAACTAACTTCTCCGCATTAGTCAGACTCATTCGCGATTTAGGGGAGGCATATCCATGAATGTGGCCACAATTTAACATCGAGGTACTACCACTGAACACGTGACAACCGCTCACCCTCACAAAAAAAGATCACGAAATTTGAGAATCACCAAGAGCGAGGGTCATGGGGTCCCTGGGCTTCAGGCCCTGGTAGCCTGTATTCCTGAATAAGGACACTGGATTTTCGAAAATATATAATAATTTTCGAAGGCTCGCATTTGCCGCACTTCGCCCACAGAGCCGTGACCACTGCTGACAATAACTTCAGATATGGTATAGAGGTGACGTTCTGCATTGATGTTCAACATTTATAATTAACCATGGCATACGACGGCATCGTGCATTTGCAGAAGTGACAGACAAGAAACATCATATTTCCTGGGCACAATAAGGGGCCAAAATTACTGCAAAAGACAGCGGTAAGAAAATAAAAATCATAATTTTAAGGAGTTACTGGGTGGTCATTATTTTTTTAAGCCTTAAATTACTGTTCAATTTAGCATACCATTTCACATACTTAGAGAAGTATTTAACATATAATAGTACTTGATTTATGCTGCCACCATATATTTCCAAAACAAGAATTACTTCGCTTAATATTTGTAACTAAAATTTAAGGAACGTATGATAACCTGATGTCGTAAGTACGCATGCCTAATGTGACATTGCCTCCTGCCATAACCACTGGCGTTAACTTGGAAAGTGTCATTTATAGAAGTACTGTGCTGCATGAAAGTTTTTCGCTCGTAGATTTTTCGATCATGCATTTCTGATGGTTGTTATCCGTACCTAAAGTGTAAATGCTATTAGTCATATGCATAAACTTAATATAAATATATGCTCAAAACATCAGATAGGAAAGATCTAACAACACTCAAAAATTTCAGGAAATATGTATCAGCCGTAAACAATGGAAAACGTAGCTGTAAAGGGCTTCAAATGACTACATTTAAAAAAACACTTAACATGATTATTTCCTTCAGCCACAAGTATTTAAACCGTATATTATTATTTATTATAACTATTTTATTATAAGAAAAGTTTCATTAACCTGAAAATGGAAAGAAAGTTACGCGCTACAGACGTATACTTTACGTGTTTCATGCAGCATAAAAGAGATACGAGGATTTCCTTGTGAGCGATATCATTTCTTCCTTGCTTAAAATTGTTGACATAATCCACTCAATAATGGAGAGCACTAGATGCAATGCAGTATTTAGAAGAAAAAACAAAACGGTTGAACCAAAAACTAACAAGGGGTATCTTTTAAGTAAATTATATTGGCGCCTAAGGTGAGTACAAGGAATGCTTAAACTCTGTCTGAAGGAAACATTTTACTTGGCCATTTTGAAAAATCTGAATAGCTTAGAAGTACTTCGCGTATGCCATCTTAGAACAAAAACCCGGGTTGCAAGAGTACTTGAATCACTCCATGGACGGTTTAATTGAACAATAAGTAAACCATTTTCATCTAAATCGTTTGGATTTTCGAAGAATAGCGGTGTATAATTGATTTCGTGAATCGGTTGTTAATTCAATTACAGGTATTCTACCGGAATATTGGCGCTAATAAAATGTAATTCACAGTAATCTCTCTTATTCCATTACTACGGAAATAATGCAAAATACCACAAACATACATGCGTGCCATATTTATTTTCATTCATTTTTTACTCCTCTCGGAGGCCCGAAGTTAACTCATTCCCTTAATCAAGAATTCACCCGAAATATCCATCTGAAACATAGCACACTCTTACCTGAGGCTCGCTTTTCCAGAGGAAAACACCCCTTCCATAAATTTACAGGGAAAACCCCTTCGCCGAGCCGACCCCCCGCTCTTCCGATAAGGAGAGGGGGAGAGCGGTGTCTCCGATCGCGCGGGAGAACTCGAAGAGATACCCAGCAGCGACGTATTGGAAAATCGTTCCTTGTTCCCTCTCTCGCTCCCTCGAAAAATATTTTCGTAGAGGAGGGCTCGAGCGTTTGGGGAAGAGAAGGGGAGTGGGACTGAGGCGGGGAGGGGCGTATGTTGCAGCCGGGAGTGGTGGAGCTGGGGGAAGGATAGGGCAGAATTTAAAAAGGGAGAATATTTCAGATGGGGCAGGGAAGTCTGGATGACGCAGAAGATCGAAGATACTTGACGTAGGCTGACCCAGCATCCCTTCGAGGCGCCACACGCTCTCCCCTCGCTCCCTTTTGGGCCATCCGCCTATTCTCTTCCCTCTTCCCCATGGCGAACCCCTTTTTTAAAAAAAACCATCACATTCGCCACTTCGAAAGAATGAGTAAGGGCCCTTGGTTAATCCAAATCCGATGCAGAAAAGTACCTTATTATGCTCCTGCACAATAGAGGGAAAATCCGAATAGACGCACGTCAGCGCAACATCGCGGAAAATGAAAATCACTTCCCTCCGCTGTTATTAGGATGCGTTTTCTTTATTAAAAAAAATGTATCGGCTGATGGGACATACGAGGTAATCTGAACCCCTAGCCTCCAAACAATATTTGACAATGGCGCATCCTGGTAGGGGTTTCCTACATTAAATCCGCTTATCCGGGCATGAGTTTTAGCGTACGCTTGCGTGACGAAACCAGAATAATTATTTATCTAACGAAGGGAGTCTACGAATAGACCCCAATAGTTACTGCATATGATATGAAGCGACTCATTGTTTACACTCTTAACCGAAACATTTCGGAAAATTAGAATGAACTAAAAAAGGTGAAGTCTGCAGTTTTTCCAGCTAACGTTTGGTGGCGAATTCAAAGAACTTCAGGAGCTTCCGTAACAGTAAATTTGAACGCAATAACTTTTAACAGTAAATGGTGGCATGATTCATCACCTAAAAAACATAAATTTACACGTAACCCTAATCCTAAAGTATTTCGTCGTAGTCAGACAATTGCCTTTTCTTAGACGGACCTTGGTATTTTTTCGATTAAACCTCATGATTAACATAGCTCTATTACGACGAAAAAAAGGAAAGTAACCAATATGGTAGAATATTATTGAATTTGCCTTCCTCGTCTGTACATGGATATTCGTATTAGTATTGGAATAAATAAATAAACTGGAGTAATAATGAAAAGTTTGAGGCAATATAATAAAATTTAAAATAAGAGATGAAAAGAGGAAATATAGATATTTTAGTTCTGCGCGACGTGGGATGGAAGGATAGCGAGATTACTGGAGTAATATGGTAACATACAGAGGGGATAGAGATAACCAATAAGGGTGGCAATAATATCAAATAAAAAGATAAAAAGACGCGTAATAAACATAGAACAAGTAAAAGATAGAACATTATTAGTAGAAATAAAAGCCTAACCGATGACCTTGGTCATTGTTCAAGTTTACATGACATCCTGCAATAATATGGAGGAGGTAAAAGCCGATAAGATATACGAACAGCTAGAGGACATAATCCGGGTGCTACAGTGGGAAAATATCTGCAAGCGATGGTGCATTTGAATGCGATGGTAGGCGAAGTAAGAGACGATATACGAGGGTAATACCACAGGGGGCTATGGTTTAGGTAAAAGAAATTACTGTGGAGAGAAAGCTTTAAGTTCTGCAGGAGTCGGGTTAATCATCACCAACATTTAGTTTGGACATCAAAAATATGCACACACAGAAAAATGTCGGGGGACTCACAAAGGTATCAGTTAGACTGTATTTTGGTTAGATACAGATTTTGGACCATCGTGATCAATTCGCAGTTTCATGGGTAACAAGATACGAACTCGGTTCACAATGGAGTAACTATGGAAAGTATCATCCGTTTCAAAAAGAAAATAACATGAAATACAGGTTAGAAAACGGAACGCAGAAGTACTAACCATACCGATAAGAAAAGAGTATCTAAAAGCTTTTGAAACAAATGATGAATGAGGGAATGGAGCACATGAAAATGGGAGCACATGAAAAAAGGAATATCGAATTCCACAAAACAAGCTCAAGGCGTAGTAACCAGCGAAAGGACAAGAAAGTCATAAATTACCAATGAGATGATAAGATAGATGAACGAGAGAAGAAACGGGAATTATATAAACGTGGAATTAGGTCGGCGGAAGCATAGAGAGCTCAATAATAAACAGAGCGCAAAACAAATAGGGCGAGAAAAGCGTGGGGATAGCCGCGGTGAGGGGATATGGAAAGTTTACAGAAAAGGGGTGAAATTGGTGCACTTTACAGGAAGGTGAGAGAATTGTCACCAAGCAAAAGGTGCAAATTGTAGCAAACAAGCAAAGATAACCCAAGAAAAATATTATTCGAATCAGGTAAGATGCAAGAGAGATACATCATTGTCATATTGCACCTCTTTTAACCCAATACGTTCATTAAAATATACTTTAGAAAAACACGGGTATTACCGACTTCAAAATAACATTAGGGAAAGATGTCACTTGTCTTGTCAATTGTATCGTGTACAACAAGGGCCATACGAGACCCATGGCACGTGGCTTGCGAACCGTGAGCCTATGGCCTGTGAAACCCCCAAATCCCAGGAAAACAACACCGGTAGATACACGTATATCCAAAAAGAGAGCAATATTTTGACCAGAATTAACTTGCAATGACACGTCTTTTAGCAGAAAATAAACATTTGGCCTAAAAATACTGCTCAGCCTACTATAGGTCTGCAGAGTTTGGTAGATTTTATCGTTATTACCAATAATAATTGTTGAGCCCGACTATGCGTTATGCTTCGGAATGAATGTTATTATTAATTCAACCATCTTACAAGTACCAATACAAAATGATGCTAAAATAATTTTGGCAAGCTTTAATATGTCTGATGGCGATCTAACCTACCGGAGTCCTGGATGGTTAAATATAATATACGTTAAAAAAGTCAGACGCTTTACTGATCTGAGGCCTAGGTAAGTAACACCGGCTTTCCGGCGGTTTCGGAACCTTCCCACTTTCGATGCAATGCACAGAGAGTATTCTCCTGTTTTCTTTTTTTTCTTTACCATGAGCATATGTTTTTTCAAATGTTTTTCCCCCTTAGTTTTTTTCCCAATTAGTATATTCAACATGAGATATTTAATTTACTTAACACCATGTTTTGAAATCTACTTGTGGTGCAGTGAACTTGAAAATATCAATATGCTTCTTAAATCCATTCCTATTATTATTATTGAAAGGGCTGCTGCATGAAAAATTATTTAGAGGGTACTCATGGTTCTAAATGAAGCGTCTGGAATCTCACGGCAGGCGGTAATCACAATGCATACTAGCGTTACAGCCTCGCATATATCTCTATCAAAATTTCAAATAGAAACACTGATCACAGGAATTGGTCATTAGCCATTGGAATATAGGTCAATAAAGAATAATGCGGGCTACGAGGTACTGAAGATGAGCTAATGTTAACGGTAGACTAAAAATGTGGAGAGTAATGATTACGCTTCCATCATAATCATTGGAGAGACTGAAGCGGTTACCGCGGCAACACTTCATAATGGTGCTGGTTATTAACGGCGGTAGCCATGGTATGGGAGGCCGAGTTTCCCATCATCATCCATTTTTAAGAATCATGCGGCAACTCGTGGGCGGAATTTTCCGTAACTGAATATTATGAAACAGCAGAAAAGAGCTGGAAATGTTGGCGGAGAAAACTCTATTTATCCTAGAAACCTGGGCAAAAAGTAACAAACTGAAGTTATCCATAGAAAAAAGCCAATACATGACCCTAGGAGCAAAAATATTAAGAAACCCGGCATGTAAAATCAATGGGAAACAGCTAAAGAGAACGAAGACCTTTAAATACCTCGGCATACACATAGACGATAAACTTACCTTCCAACCTCACGTGAACTACACTTGCTCGAAAGTTAAGACAATCTTTGGTGCCATAAGATGGCTTTGCCGTTGTACATATGGCCTCAAACCGATGGAAAACATTTATGAGGGAGTAGTAATACCCATTGTCACTTATGGGTGCGAAATTTGGTCCCATAGAGTCAATCTCGCAAGATTCGAGAGAAAGCTAAAGGAGACACAGCGTGCCTGCTTGATAGCGATGTGCAACAGCTATTCCACCGTGAGCTGCGACGCACTCTGTATAGTGGCTGCAACTCCACCTCTAAAATACCGAATTTGGGAAAGAATTGCTATAAACAAATCAAGGAAAAAATTAAATATAGAGTATTTCAACCTCTCGTTAGATGCAGAAAATGCAGTACAAATATCAAAATTAAAAAGACTACTGAGACAGGAAACACATAGAGAATGGAACGACGAATGGAACAGAACAGAAAAGGGAAGGAAAACACACCGTATATTTCCGAACATAGATGACCGGATTAAATTAAATATTAAACACACATCAGCAAGCACACAAGTGTTAACCGGACATGGAAACTTTAACTCCTACTTAAACTTCATAGGGAAATGTTTTACCCCTCTGTGTAACTGTGGAAAAGAAGACACAGCAGAACACAGAGTGGAGGATTGTGTTTACTATGAGACAGAGCGGCAACTCTTATGGAACAATATGGAAGAGAAGCTAACGAGCTTTAGGGAAATGATCACATTCTGCCTACAGAACAACAATAACCTGCTCGGAAAATTTGCAATAAGAAAACCAGCAAATAGTGAACCACAACAAGCGAACTAACTGGGAAATATTTTGTGTAAAATTTTATGTAAATTGTAGCAAAGTATTCTCCTATTTGTCTATTGAGTGATTTTTTTTTCTTGAATTGTTTATCATTAGTTTAACTCCCAACATATATAAGCACCTGTAGATGTTAAAATTTTAGAAAAACTTTCCTTATGTCTGATTATTTTTGTCTGTTTTGTTATGTATGTTGTTTCCTTATGTCTCATTATTGTTTGTAAAAAGGGGAACTAAGATTCAAAGGAATCCCCAACTAACTGTGAAGTAAAATAAAAGTGGACCCAGGAAACCATTGGTAAAATGGGTCCAAAAATTAAAATTAAAATTAACTGAATATTATGCCTCGGAGCAATTCTTTCGCGCTGTACGGCCGCCACAATACTCGAAAATTGGAGTCCGAAGTCACAGTTTTGTAAGACGCTCCGGCAACTGGGATGTCAAGCTTCAGTTACTCATGGTTATTTACGCCCAGTATTTTATCTCTCGATCTCAGTTGTCTCACCGTAATAGTCTGGATGTGGCTATCACATGAGAAATATAGTTGAGCAAATAAAATTCCTCCAGATCCACGGGAAGAGAAATCAGTTTTTTCTCTATAAGAAAATACTTTTCATTTAATTTGGGTGTTTTTAATTGTCTATTTTTATTAATCAAACTCAGATTTATTTGTAAAGGACGAATTACTGTTTTCGGATTAGGGTGAAACACTTAATAATAATTTTTTAGTAATGTCAAATTGTCATCTTACTATAAATAATAATGCAAAAGCTATTCTCACTACGAATATTTAATTATTCCACAAAAAAATTAACTAATTTTTCCAAAGTCAAGCACTCAAGATTAAAAGAAAGTATATCACTGAACGGACTTCTTGAGAAGATTCATATCGTTTAATGTTAAAAGCAATGTGTTTGGCCAGTAAAATGTAGCAGGAAGCAGCAATCAGTCTCGTTTACCAGCAGATTTTTCATTTGAATTCCACAGGGAACGTAGAGAGCAAGAGGGAGAGAACAAGCATGAGTGTAATTAGGCACCAGGGAATTACCACCGTCTCCCAACGTAATGCAGCCCACTGAATTTATAAGCCAATACCAATCTGGATGCTGAATTTCCAAAGACTTGTTTCTTCAAATCAGTAAATTAGGACTTTAATTTCTCCATTTTTGAAACGAGATGCTAGTCTGATACTTTTTACCGTAGTCTCCAGCTATAAAGAGCGTGCAAATAATAAGTTCTCTCAAAAATATTGGATCAAATCACAAATGTAATGATAACGAAAAAAAAGAGAAAACACTCGTAAATACGGTAGACTTTACATACATATGCGACCTTATACACATTCCTCCGCATGCGTTATATGTCAAAGTGGAAAAAATGAGAGCTTTTTCAAATAATTAAGACATACAAAGTTTTTAAAGAGGAAAAACGAATGAGATCTTAATGCATGTAACCTAAAGAGAGCAAACTAGAATAAGAATAAGGAAGAATTCGTGGACGGTCGAGGCCAAAAAAATTACAATTAAGTCTCACGAAGTATACCATTACCCAAAGGTCATTTGATTTCGATGGACTCGAACTGCTTGTATATGTTACGGATGCTTATGGGGTGGGATGACAAACGTCTTGGCCGGAATTAATCAACACACTGGTTTTCCCCCATCGTATTACTCTGTACAAAATATATTTATATTTTTTATGCAATAAATAGGTAATGGTACCAGGCTCAAACGTACGAAATCGCATCTTGAGGAATTACGTGAACTTGGTAGATTTCATAAAAATTTATTGCAGTACCATAATTCTCTAATTCCTCAACACACACATTTGTTGATGACGTACATAATACCTTTCGTCATATTGTCTTACCTGTGCTCAATATTATCGATCAAGGAACAATCCAGAAGCAGTTGCGATCAACGAGGTACGTTTACGTTCCCCACTCTCAAATTATGTTCTCAGGAAAGGTAATAGACGAGAAGGCGTAGTTACACTTCAACATGCGGACACTTTATGAGTACGAGACGTGGATGGCTTCACCATACAATCTTGACGGTTTGCATAAATGTCACTACGGTTAGACACGCTTTCAATATCCATTACTAAAAAGGAAAGAAAGACTCGTACTTTTCCACAGATTTTATTATACGGTACCTGATGATGCCGCAAGTCGGTGAAACGCGTTGTACCGTATAATAAAATCTGTGGAAAAGTACGAGTCTTTCTTTCCTTTTTAGTAATGGATATTAAATACTTCCACGAAGTGAAGCCTAAAACAATAGAATATATACGCTTTCAATACTTAAAAAAAGCTTTGTATAGTGAACAAGAACAGATTGTAATCAACATTTTTCTCCACTTTCGTGGTTTAACACCCTTATATCGAAATCGGATTGAGGGGAACATGCGGTGACGGATTTGTGGATGCGTACAAAATATGCGCAACAGTTCAAAGGAGGCCGAAGGTCGTAAGGTGGCCCCAAGAAGCCTCGAACCCACGGACCAATCGGACCAAAGGCATGATTCTGCGAGAGGGGAAGTAAGTGCATGTACGAGGTATGGCCGAAAACTATTCGCCCATAGATGGTAGTTGGAAACCAATCATTTTATTTTGAGGAGGTTTTCTGAGTGACCACGTTTATAGAGTGCACAATGTAGAGTGCTCATGTATTTGTGGAGGGTGGCTGTGGTGTTGCAAATCTGGTGTCCTCAGATAGAGAGAGAGTCCTAGAATAGAGCGTTTGGGGTGAGAAGGGTGACAGCTGGTTAAGTGTAGGTATTGCTAATGGTTAGTATCATTGATATGTACTGAAGTAGTGAATTTCTTATTGTGATGTGAGATCTCTGTGTCAAGAATGGTGATAGTGGAGGCTGAAATGAAAGAAATAAATGCAAATCTAAAAGAGGAATTTAAGACCGATATAAATTTATTGAGGGACTCTGAGCCGTGTATCCAGAGAATAAAAATATCGTCTATGTAGCGGACCCAGAAAAAGGTGCAAAGGGGTTGCTGTGACTTTGCAACATCAAAAACGTTTTTGAACGACTAAATATGTGCAACCTGGATGAAATACTTTTTATAGCATGATAAAAAAAATGGCATAATATGTGGTTTTCAAAAACAAAAACCATTTATAATTACCTCGGTTAATGTTTTACAATTCATCCGTCAAACCAGGGAGTTCATTCCGACTCACCGCAAAAAAAAAAAAAATATATATATATATATATATATATATATATATATATACACATATATATATACATGTATATACATATATATATATATATATGTATATATATGTATATATACATGTATATACATATATATATATATATGTTTATATATGTATATATAAATTAATTTTTTTATTTATTTATTGATTGCAGAGATGGCAGGTATACATTATATATGTGTGTGTGTGTTTGAGTTTACGTGTACACACGTAAATAAGCGTAAAAGACTCTCATTAAACAATTCGAGAACACTGAATCATTGAGGGGGAAAATACTGTAATATAGATTTGACAACAAAAGAAAACAGAATCATCCTGGAGGGTAGGCATCATATTTATTTATGTGGGCTTGACATTTGTTCGTACCTACATTTTTCCAGGAATTAAGTTCCAGCTTTGGACCTCGTTGTCACCAAAATCCTCGCCATCCGCTGGTAATTCGGAACCATTTTAAAATCACGTCCTATTTCCAAGGGTTATTAGAACTTGGCTATTAGAATGCACTAATGTATTTATTTATACGGGGTTTCATTGGGCGATCCCGGGCCCTAATGGCCAAGAATTATGCAAACCGCGGCGTCGCGTCCACCATCTTGGATGACCAAATGCAATTACCACCCGCCCCGTTCCGGCCGAGCGTGTCGGCAAAATACTTATCCGACCCCCGGAGCATATTAACGATTCATGGCGCGACACAACTCGCCTGACTGACCTTAACAAACTGTGACGCCATAAATTTGATTCTCAAATTTCATTTTCGACAAGACAGAGAGAAACAAGACAGATTTTTCCCATACCTGGAATAAAATTTATAAACAATTTTAACTCATAACTATGCATACGGGAGAAGGGAGACAGGGTCCACTTTACGGTTAGCGAGGTAGGGAATAAATTTCCATGACAAAATTTAGCGGGGCCGGGGGGGAGGGGGAAGAGCGTTGAGGAGGAGGCGCGGAGCGGTGCAATACGCATAGAGGGGCCTCCGGAAGCGGCGCCACCCGCCCCGGGCGGTCATCAATCGAAAAGAGTAATGACCAAACTGAGGCGAACCCCAGGAAGGAGAAATGGGGCGGGAGGATGGGAGGGGAGAGAGAGAGAGAAGTGAAGAAATAAGCTATGGCAGAACACAGAGGGGTGGATGGCCGGGAGGGTGAGGGAAATACGGTGGGTCTCAGGAGCGAGAGCAAGTGGAAAGAAATATGATCCCCGCTCGGCATTTATCAATTTTCTTCGTCATCAATCAAAAAGCAAAAAATAAGCATGTATGTGTGTGCATATATATATATATATATATATATATATATATATATATATATATACACACACACACACACACACACACACACACACACACACACACACACACATACGATATATACGAATATGTGGATGGAAAAAATAAATAAATTAAAATATCAGCGCCTTTTACAAACGGGGGCAGAGATATATTTTTTCCCTCTCACTCACTCACTTTCTTCTCTCCTATGGTTATTTTTTCTTGACGGTAGATGGCAGAAAAATCGCGGGCACAGGGACACAGCCGCAGTTGTCATAATCCTTCGTACGCCTCGATCTTTCAGCCAAAAAAAAATGGCATAAATCGATACACACTGCGACGACAGGAGATGAGTGCGAGGCGGAGGGGATAGTGTAGAGGGGGGCGGGGGGGTGGGGCGGAAGGTGAACTTCAAGTTGAGAAATGTGATGGAGAGAAAGTTATGCGTCGGGAAATCAGATTTGTGGAAAACTCCCACGTCCAGGGACTTGAACGAGATTTGACATTCGATATATGCACTCAGCTCCGCCTTCTTCACCTCTCATGATTTGAGTCGTAGTAACAGAGGTGCCATTCAGTGGAAGCTCATGCAATGCCTTCATTATTGGTCGCAAAAGTAGCATTTCAGTTAGGGAAATAATTTTAACATGATCCTGCAATAATTATTATCCAATTTAGTACAAAAAGCACAAATATGTATAGGAATAGAACAGATCATTCCCAACTCTTTTTTTAAAGGGTGGTAAGAGTAATAATTCAAAAACCAAGGCTGAAATAGTCTTTAGAGCTTAATAATCCACGCTTATGTTTATACTTAATTACAATAAAGAGTGAAATGTAAAGAAATGTTAGCTAAAAAGTTTATAGAAAACTCAAAACTTAGCTAGATATTGGAGAAAGGACTTTTCATGTTTGTTTACAATAATAATAATCCACGTGGTTGTTTTGCTCGAATTAAGCGAAGTTAGGTGTTTATTATTATTTTTTAAATATATTTCCACATTTATTCTTGATAATAACCCAGCATTATGTATATTCATTGGTTTCTAAAAATGTAGACCTTCAGGTTTAAAATAAAGAACTAAAAAATAATATAGAATGGCATCATTTTATTCACAAATTATGTAGTTTTAGGGATGAGGTGTTGGAATTTGAACAAAATAAAGGACTAATTTTCCAATAGAAAAGTTTAGTAGTACGCCAGTAGTCACAATTTTCAGGTGGATACAAGAAGATGATGTAGTACATCCAGTCGTACTATCAAACTTATCGAGGGAAAAATTGCTATTATCCTTTCTTTAACATTGTATTCTATCGTTCGTTCAAGTTAAAAGAAAAAAAATTAAAAGTCATATAGAACGAGGAAATTTAAACCATTTCATGCGTCGGCGATCATGTTTCTGTCATTTTTTCAAGAACTAAAGGTAAGTAATTCCGCTTCCCCGTGAATTATGTTGTTTTCCCAATTGGTTCCACAACACTGGCTCGATTCTCGGCGCGTGAGTCTGATTTATTTCCCCATTAATTTCCATTAGCGCCCAGCGACAATTCGCACGCTCACGGTCAGCAAAATATTTACACCTCACATGTTAAATACATCATCACCGCGTCCTATAAGACTACGAATCCTCAAATATGTACTCGTCATTGGAATGCGTGCTAAAAACGCTTGGCGTATAGACAAAAATACTGATGGTGATACAAAGTTACTAATGGTCAACGACACTATATTTAAATAGGAAATTAAATGGGTTAAAATTGCGTACGGAGTAAGATATTAGCAAAAAATACCACATTAAGGGTAATTCGGAGATGGAATAGTCCTATCACTGAGTTAAATATACTTCATCATTCAAACTTTCAATCCGCACACAAAGAGACATTATTTATTAAGAATTTTTTGGATCAACTCCCGGTCCGGAAAACCTTACTTGTCTCTTTGCTAGCCTTTCATTTCCCCTAATAACTGTGTTATCACGTTTATAAACACCTTTCCACGTTTCTTATGAAATTAAAAATAAGCTCCGTAGAGTCTACAGGTATTGCAAATAGTTTAAAATCACGTACCTCAGAAAAAAAATTGGCCGAATACGTATTAGTCTAAATAAATATTAAGTTACTTTTAGATAAAAATAAAATGCAAGAATGCATGCACCCTAATAATTTAGACGGAACATATCCGGACAAAACATTACGTAATCCGAAGCATAAGTTATCTGGGCTTACCAAAGCCTTTTGGTGCAACGCTACTACTGATGGGAGACAAACGATGATACAAAAAATGAGAGAATAAATGAGTAGCAAACCGAACTGTGACTTAAGAGAGAAAAGAAGATTGATCACGGAGAAGAGGTTAGAAAGAAAATGATAATCCGCGAAGGAGGAGGGCCTTAAAGCCACTGGGAGAGCAAAGAGAATAAGGGCCGGTTGTTAAAGAGACCAGATCCGGTGGCCAAAATTGAGACCCGGCCGCCTAAACTCAGGGCCATAAGCCTAAATTTGGGACGTGTTGTAGCAGTTGATAGTCAACTAATATAACTAGTGTACGAACCCAAAGTTCAGTTAACTAATGGAACTTAGTTGTGGGGAGAAGTAAAGGGGATTAGCTTGCGAGAACCTCCCACATTAATCTTACACAAGCAAACATTGAAACCAAATTCTTGGGGCAGCCATTAGCATACCTACGTATGATGCATATAAAGGGCTTTGAAAATAAATATTTTTTTTTAAATACCGAACCTACCTTCACAATGAGAACTATTGAAAAACGAATACTCGTACTTTTCTCTCTTGATCTCCCTTTACCACCAAGGTCCTTATTCTAATTTAGGTCTTTTAATGCATCCAATTATTAAGTTTTTTTATAAATTGCACTTTTGTCAAAAAATTTAATTAAAAAAATATGATTTGTAATAAACAAAGTTTTGGCCAAAATTGGAGGTCACGTTTTCGTAAAACATACAATTTGAAAGAGCTTAAAATCAGTGACGTCATATCCATAACGTCTAATAATCATAAGAAAAACAAATAACCCGAAAATTCCATTTGATTGTGTGAATTGATATGGAAGAACTGAAATGACCCGAGGACCTGAAAGAGCATTTAAATGTCAAATCTCCTCTGTTTCCTACCCTCAATCAGTTCCCAAACGTTTCTCTAAATATTTATAGGCCCCCGCACACTTTTGGGATATTAAATGAGTTCCTTTCTACTTCCTGCGTTATTGCATTTGAATGGGATAAATAAATTTCAAATTTTGCGTAACTATAACAAGCACAACAGTTATTTGTGTTCAATCAGACATTCATAATTACAGATATAACAAAACACAATGCTTTCTAATAAACAAAATGTTTTAAAATAATTTTTCCAAATAAAATTGAAATTACACTGAATAGAATTACCTTGTAAGACTACAATATGGCCACGTAAATGGCTGGTTTATTATTCATTATTGCCTAAGGAGGCCTTCAAATCGGAGTGTTACAAGTTTTAGAACGCCAATGGGGAGATGGGGTAAGATTTATTTTTAGTTTTTATTTAACTAAACTCTTCAATATTACTTTTTTCATTTATTAGCTCATCTTACGGAAAGGCTCACTGAGTATGTTAGGAGTGTCAATTGTATGCTAGGTTTAATTCAATGAGTAATTTCCTGATGGAGTCATCCGCTAAAGCACATAAATATGCAATAATTTCATAGGGTAAAAATCATTTGGCTAAAACGGGAATTAAAGAGGACACCTCGGTAGCTTTACTGTCTGAAGTACTCGACTGGACATCGAGGGATGAGAATGACTTTTAATATTTGAAATTGCTACATTAATGGGTAAAATGCCATTTAAGTTTACGTACTAGCACAATGAACTGTTAACATTTAGAATAACTTAACAGTGAAAGCCATTGCACATGTGACACTTTCAACGGCATTTCATTCCACCGCAGCCCAATGCGAATGCACAATGTATAACAGTGTTACAATGGTTTGAACTAACTTAGTCTTATTTCTTTGTGTCCAGGTGTAACACTGTCATTGACACAATGAATTAATTCTTGAGATGAGACAAGCTAAAAGGTTTTCTTTTCGAATACCTAAGAGAGCCTTGAGGAGAGCTTATGCGCTGGTCAAAAAATTGCAGACCTAGCGGGAATCGGTGGTAGGAAATTGGAAAAATGCCCCTCGTATGAAAATACCCTTCTCCTGCAGTGGAAAAGTCAAGGGAATAGAGGGACCAGAGACTGGCATCTTTGGCAGGGTGAAAGGATACATAACAATCCTGTAGAGAAAGAAAATGGAAGGAGGCCAAGACACAAAGAATCAAAGGCATTGAAAGTAATGAAAAATGCAGAAGATTTTTCTCTTTACGAAGGAGCATTTTACCTCAATTTATATGGTAAATGAAATAATTACAAGTAAGATACTGATATGCACATTCAATTAAGAAAATTGATATTGGTAATTGCTTCATTTTGAAGTCATTGAAAAATTAATTATTATGTTTCCAGCGGCAGCGTGATACATACACTTTACGAGTACATGTATATGAGATGTGATGTCTTATAATCTTCTAATTTAAACATTTATATATATATATATATATATATATATATATATATATATATATATATATTTGTTAATATATATGTATATGTATGCATATATATATATATTTATTTATATTTATATATATGTATATGTATGCATATATATATATATATTTATATTTATATATATGTATATATATATGTATATGTATGCATATATATATATATATATATATACACATGTATATATGCTGGTTTAATGGTATTAAATACACACATTTAACTCATACAACATTCGAATGCTCGATATAGTTAAATTACTTTTTAGATAATATGTAAATGTTTACATTTAACGCTTGATTTAAAGACTAGAGCCTCGATAGAATTAAGGGAAGCAGAAAGTACGCATACGTAAATAACAAATTCTTCGATATTACATATCATTGGATTAATGGATATTTTGTTTCATGCCACTCAGGATCTAGAAGCAAATAACATGTAGTTCTCGGGTCCATGAAAAACCTAACCCAAATTGATTGAAAAATAGTAAAAGTTTACACACAGGAGTTTACACAAGAATGGAATACGCATTCATATTAGAGAAAAAGAGAAGAAAATTAAGCAAATATTGATCCCAAAATTTGAATATTATACCCTTTACTGTGAAAGAGAAATGGACTGGTTGGTTTTAAAGTCGAATTCTTCTCCGGAAAAAAGATGGCACACCAAGAATATTTACATGCATGCACGCGCACCTAAATCTTACAACACAAAAGGGCACTAAAAAGTGTGATCATGTTTTCAGTATAACCAAAAGAGTTCTAACTTTTTTGTAGACATTTATAGGACTAAACTCAGGATCCGAATTTTTGCCTTCCATCTTCAAAAGTTCTCCACAAAACTTCTGTTAAAATAACGATTAGTGAGTATGCAAATTTAAAACGGAGGAACATACGGTCGTGAATAAACGGACAACGAAATAGCCAAGACCATAAACTTGATTGGCACTGGGTTTGTTTAAAAGGGGGAGGTAAAAACAGGTCACCTGGGTGTGTTTGCGAAACAGCGACCCAAGTGTATCTCAATCACACACAAACAATGCAAGAGTAAGAAACAAACCTACAACCACTTGCTCACTAGGGTGTGTTAAGGAATAACACATCTAACGCCAATCATGTTGACGGTCTCGGCTATTAAGTTTTCCATTAGTGGGTACGTTTATTCTCACGAATTTTTTACATGCCTTAGAAGTTATAATTACATTCAACTACTTTTCTGTCACTATTCATGGTCTGAATGAAAACATATCGGCCCAGTTGCAATATCATTCATTAACGCGATGAAGGCTTCAATTTATTTCCAATTATGGCTGATTTAGTAGGTCCTTTCTGATCCGAAAGCGGTCGCCTTGCGGTGGGAATGTTAAACGGTATCATGCGATGGGAATTTTAACGGTAAGTATCATGCTTATTCTGAAAAGAAAGTACGTATGTATTTAAAACAGATATTATTCTTGTCTCTCCAACTATAATTTTGCGCAGAACACAATTATAATAATGTACTTTAGGATACATATTTGCGCGCTTTCTCCACTTTATTTTTAACTCACAGAACTCAATACTTCAACAATATTCTTCTAAATGACGCTAGTAACAAATGGAACTATTAAGTGGTTGAAAAAATCACTCATTATTCCTTTGGTGCGCATTAACTACTGGTAAATTGCTTAAAATCTATCCAACGAGATATTCTAAGACCTATTGACTTCAAGGAAACCCGAAAACGCTTCATAAATCTTACCTAGAACAGGTCCACGTTCTTTCATTCCGAAATGAATTGTAGGATGTGAACAGAATGGTATCTATTTTTAAGAAGTCATCTCCAGATATTAAAAAAAATATACGTAATTTAGGGAGTAATGTTGAGTTAAAAGGGGTGAACTCTAAGGGGGGAAGATATCGGAATTCTATCGGTTCTTCAAATTAAATCATCCACGATAACATATTTCGTAGGTTTCGCCCGTCTGCTTTCAGCGCGTTGTGCCCCAAGCAATCCGCAAAAGTTTCTCAATCTGAAACTGCGACACCCTTTCTCTTTCTTTCCTTTCTTTCTCCCTTAACCTCTTACGACGATCCTATCTTCCCATCCCCTGCAGACACGGCTTCGGATGAATGGAGCAATTGCTTGCACTTTGATGCGACAACAATCCCATCTTCTGAGCGAAGCGATGGCGAGAAAGAAGTGTTTCTTGTCCGTGGGTGAAATTTGATAGACTTCCCAATATCTCCACTATTCCTTTTCCTCCACTTCCTTTTTCCTGTTTCGGCACCTACCTCCTCCCACATCTAACGCTGGAATGTCCTTTGCGTCTTAAT
Organism: Hetaerina americana; assembly: GCF_022747635.1. Lineage (NCBI taxonomy): Eukaryota > Metazoa > Arthropoda > Insecta > Odonata > Calopterygidae > Hetaerina > Hetaerina americana. The sequence continues at coordinate 3,381,487 of NW_027287019.1, read as the reverse complement.
ACACGCTCATCCCATCGATCCAACCGAAGGAAAAAAGCCGGCGCCAAAGGTGGCTCGTATTTCCTTTCCCACGACCTGGCGAAGTCAAGAGAATGTAATGATATGAAACACTACCTCCCTCCCTTCTCTTACCTACTTCTTTTCCTTCCATTCGAGCGGATTCCTTTCTTCTTTGCGATTGATTCTCGAGCGATAAAAAAAGGATGAGTTCTCCCTGCTCTTTTACTTTCCCAACCTCCTCTTTCATTCCGCATTTGACTTAGCCGACGGCACTGCCTTACGCCTGTCGATTACTTAAAACTATTTCAAACCGTTTCTGCTACCGAGGTCGAATTCTCTTGCCCCTGAGCTCATAATGAAAAGCAGACGAAGACACGGGATTCTATCGAAATCGAGCCGCAAGAACGCGATGCTTGAAAAGTGGCGCAGTAATTCGAGGAATTTATTGGCTACATGCCAGATAACTCATTTTTCGGCTGCTATGCAGAGTCCCCTGAACACAGGCATTGAAATGTATGCTTAACGATGATAGCGCTTAAGTCACATGAAATCAAGTGTTTAAAAAAGATGATTAGCATTTTTAAAAATGTAATCCGAGATTGCTGTTTAACGATTGCACCAATCAACTGCAAACTTCAATTCTCCGAGGTTTTGTAATTATGATTTAATATGTTGACCTTTCGCCAAGTATGTGGCAACTAAGTTTCCCAAGCTACTGGAAATTCATAACCACCAAAAGGTTGATTTTTCTACCAAATGAAAATATTTAAAAAAACGTTTTAAATAATGCGTTATTTTTTTATGTTTCAGTTTATAAAAGTTTTATTTAAACAACGAACAAATATCATAAAATTCTATCTAAAATATTTTCCCGTGGGGTAAATATAAAACATTCCGCAAAACTCAACCTACCAAGAAATACTTACTTCCTTTGTCAAATGTATTTACATATTTAAGAATATTCCAATGCAACTTCAACAAACACTAGCTATGGTGGCCGATTCAAAGTATGGTCAGAACCACAATACTACAGCTTTTATTTTAAAAATGAATGACAAAAGATATAAGATGCACACACACATACATAGATATAAATTATATATATATATATATATATATATATATAAAACACTTGGACAGAACAATAGAATACAAAAATATGAATAGAAAACAAGCCAATGGACACTCACATTTTAAATAGTTTAAGCTTTCGACCTTATTCAGGTCATTGTGACCTGAAGATTTGCGTTAGACAAAGAAGCTATCACAACGATGATACTAGGACTGATGGCAAGGACGTTAAGTAGGAATTTTAATATAAGGCTAGTTTAAACTTTTTATGGACTCTAGATTTGATTTTCGCATTAATGCGGTCGTTGATCTCTTAAATGATATGCTTCGATTAGAAGCTTTCGGGGTACGGTAGTGGAGCAGGTGGGAAAGGGTACAATGGACGGTAAGAAAATCAAACGACTGAGTCACGGTGAGGGAGGGGGGGCATGGTGAGGGAGGATAGTTGATGTGCTTAGAAAAATCCAAATGAGGCAGGAAATATGGATTCGGAAGGTTAAGATTAGCGATGGGAGGGAGAAGATTATGATAAGGGGAGAAAAATTTTGAAATTGGGGAGGGGGTAGGATTGCATGTAAAATAGGCAAGCTAAAAGGAAAAAAGGGGGGTGGAAGTAAGTGGAATTGGAGAAGTGCTTACAATGGTGCCTTCAGGTTCTAGGTTGTATTTTGCTCGGAGAAACAAAGATATGCATGTTTATTCAATCTGGGTCCCATCGTAAGTGATAAAATACTAAATTATAAAAATAAATGGATATATATATATATATCCATTTATTTATATATATATATATATATAAATATATATATATTTTATATATATATCCATTTATTTTCATATATATATATATATATATATATATATATATATATATACAGTGGACCCGGCTACCCATGGGGCACGCCCTAGCGCCTGCAATCATGCAGCGATGGGCAAGGGCGGTGGCACAGGAAATCTATACCCGTTTCCGAGTGCCGATGATCGCCTACCTGGATGACTGGCTGTTCGTCTTTCCTCCGACAACGCCGCAACCGGTCAACGAGATCCTAACCTTCCTTCAGAACGAGTTGGGAATTTCCATTAATATACGAAAGAGTGTGATCACCCCGACGCAGCGACTCAAGTATTTAGGAGTGCTTATCAGAACTGACACGAGGCAATTGTTCCTCACTAAAGGTACCTTAGAAAGAGTTAGATATATCCTAAATGTGATTCCCAGATTGCGGAGGATAGACTTCCCCAAAGCACTTGGGTATATATCATGGTGTGTATATATTCTCCGTCTCCCATATTTCCTCATGTCTGACCTCGCCAGAAGACAAACAAGATGGGCGGAGGAATTATGGGAGGCGGGGGTATGGAAGAAAACACGGAAGTTTTCTAATATCACAGCACAATTAGACATCTATGCGGACGCCACGCCGTTCCAGGCGGCATGGACCATCCCCAGCTTGAACTTAACCGAAATTTGGGTTTTTGATGAAATGCTTCCGATATTGGAAGCAGAGGCGTACGCGGCGCTAATGGCCGCATTGCATGCGGCACAAATTGCTCCAGATATTTGTAACATTACTGTATTTTGCGACAACATGTCCGTTATGTTTTCCCTTTGTAAGGGAAAGGGTGCGATATTTCGCAACCCCGACATTAAATATATGTATGTATCATTAATAAAGGAAATGTCACAGGTTGTGACCTGGCAGTACATCTCCACCGCCGATAATCCGGCCGACCGTCCGTCTCGGACCGTCCTTCCTCCCTATGCCAGGTCGGCCGCCCATACGGCGGCTGGATGGTTATATAGGAGGGACGAAGCCTGAGGCGGCAGTCGGTTGGAAAGTCGAGCCTGGAGGTGTGCTGCCAGATCTCTCTCTCTCTCTCTCTCTCTATATATATATATATATATATATATATATATATATATATATATATATATATAACAAAACAGTATTCAACCCAAAGGTCGGTTTAGTAGGAGATGGTAAAGTTCACCCAGTACTAAGCCCTATACGGCGTGTGAAATTCACACATCAGGGTAGGGGGGCCAGTTCCTTTCCCTGTGCCGGTTATTGTTTCCACGGAAGACCTGGTACCCAAAAAATCACTTTAGCTTAGGTGGAGCTGCAGGTGCCCAGAGTGCCTTGCCCGGTAATCGAACGCGGGACCCTCCGGTCAGCAGTCCAACGCTCTACCCACTGGACTACCGCGACCCACAGATATATATATATATATATATATATATATATATATATATATATATATATATATATATATACACATATATATATATATATACACATATATATATAATATATGCATATATTATGTGTATATATATATATATATATTGGTTTTGTTTTTTCTGTTCACAAATATGATTTATATATACCTATGTATAACACACACATGCTCATACAAAAAAAAGTCACAGAGTAATGGACCGGTTTCTTTTCCTGGATGAGCCAGAGTCACCCAAAAGTATTCCGAGCCTGATGTCGTCCCTGCACTACATCACAGTTTCCTGTCAGAGCGAGAGAGATAAAATAAAAATGTAAAACGAATGCCAAAAAAGCCACGGCATTGGCCGCATTTGTTTTGCATTTTTATGAAACTATTTTTCTCTCACTCCTTTGAAATAATATTCTCCTCCATCCCTCGCGTAGGGCCCCCTCCCCACCTCCCCTTCCCCCCCAGTAACACTTCTTCACTTGCCAACCCCCACACCCGCCCCCCTCCCTCCCACGTCCCTTGCTTCTTGTCCCTGATCCCCCTCCTCACGCTGTCATTTGTTTCCCGACCCATCAAAACCAAACCCTTTCCCCTCATCTTCCCCGCACTTACTTTCCCCATCACTTTGCATCCCGAAATGTTTGCAGCTCCATCAACCATGCTCTCTACAAACCTCCCTCTCCCAGAAAACACCACGCACTAACCACTCCGCACCCTCTTACTGACATGCCGACACCCTCTCTTTCCTTCACGAAGTAAATAAAAAGGTTTTTTTTTTTGGTTCTCCTTTTCCCGAAGAGCGCGGGATTAAAAGAGGTAAAGAGACAAGAAAAGAGGAAACCAGGTGGAGGAGAGAGCGGAGGAAACGAAGAGGAGAAAGAGCGAGAGAGAGATGTAAAGGGAGAGAGAAGAAGATATCCGTATCATTCTTCCCCATTCCCCAGAAAAAAGTTTTTGTTTGATTTCCATTTCCCGTGCGACGGCGTTGCTAATTAATTTACTGCGCCTCCCCCCCAGCAGTCCTCTTCCTCCCCCCCCCCATCCTTCCCGCCCTCTTCTTCCTTCTAACCCTAAGGCGGTTGACTTTTCTTACCCTGTGCCTTCTCCCCCCCGCTTCGCCGCCTTTCCCACAGCCCCGAGACCGAAACCCCTCCACCCTTGCCACAGCCCCCGAAAGGCCCTCTTCCAGCTCTGGCTTCGCATCGTGCTTCCATTCCATTTACACCCAGGGATTTCTCATGCCGTCCCTCCTACTGGCCTCCCTCCTTTCATCTTCCTCCCTCCCCCTCCTAACATTTCATTCCTTTTGCATTTCCAATTTTACTGCGCTCAGCTTTTTAGCATTCAAATGTCTTCCCAGTTTTACCCTTAAATTCCAAGGTTTTCGATCGCTCCTGCATCCCTTCCTCGCACCAATGTCCCCTCCTTCCATCCTCCTATACTTATGTTAATCAGTTCGTCCTGTCGCCCCTCCCAAGATTCTCGATTTCGAACTACAAATCCCGCTGAAAATTCCCCGAAAAGGCAATACCGCAAATTGAGATCGGGCGTGCTCATGTCGAGAAGGTTATAACAACGAATTCTGGTAAATTTGTTTGGGTTAAATAAATTCCCCTTCAGTCGAGTGTTTTCATTATCCTCACTGGTTGAGAGTAGTCTCCAGTGGTACTATTTACCACATAATTGTTCCATTACGGCTATTGGATAGCTCTATTTTATAATCAAATGAACACTGGTCTCTTTTCGCGATATTAATCTTTAAAGTTAATTACTGCAACCTACAAATCATCGTACAACGAAGCTAACCAGGGAATTAAAATTTTAGAAATGCAGCTAAATTATTAACCGACAGAGGTACGCCGAATTTAATAACGCAGATTGCTACGGCGTCACTAACCTTTTATTAAATTCCTAGGTTCTATTTTAATCGTCCAAAAAATTAGATTCAATATATTATATATGTCCAGATATTCGAAGAACCCAGGAGTTCATGTACGGGTACAAACCTGAGAGTAAAATTCATAGTCTATCGTTTATATCCCGCCACATCACGGCCAAGATGCTAGTTATCACGTTAAATATAGTCTTGGCAATGCAAATGCATTTTAATTGATAGATATTTGAGTCTTTATTCCCCCAATAAACTGCATACTTTGTATGCTGTGTCCTTTATTTGTACATAGGCGTAAATAATCGCCTTTGATCATTTATATAATAAAGAAATTTGAAAAAAATAGAAGTATACACAATCCAACATTCACCAAAGTGATACACTCTCTCTAAACATCACATAATTCAGACGGATTCATTTGGTAAAATATATTTTCAGAAATCGTGTTGGCTGCAATTATGTGGCGAAGGATCCAATTTTTGGTCAATAAAATCTTTTGTTAAGGGAATTGATTTTTGCAATTTTCCTGCGCTTTAACAATCATGCCTATCATTAATAAGTTGCAGTATTTCAAATAGAGCGTACTGAAACAAAATTACGACATACAACTTTAACAATATTTATTTATTATTTCAAGAATCGCTGTCTCAATATTTAACTATCATTTGTAGCCTCTCCATTTAAAAAATTCAAAGAACTCCGGGAGATGCAGCGACAATGACTTCAAAGCAGTCATGCGTTAATGCGCATTAAAATGCAACAATGCAGAAGTGTACTATGCACATATACATAATCCCAAAAAGGGTGAATGAATTTTACTTTGGAGCTGTATCATTTTATCATTTTAATATCTACTTGGATATATAAATGAATGTGCAATAATTTAACTATTGACAATAGAGAGAAGTTGCAGTTACTTAATTGAGAAAGATTTCTTTTCATGTTTTATTTGAAATAAACATAATTTTCAAACGTATTTCTGACGGATAAAACCAAGGCAGTAAATTTTCAATTTTTATTCATCAATAATTTCTCAAAATGTTATAAAAATATCTCCTGAGATTGATGCTACATATAAGATGTGTTGATTGAGATTGTTATAATATTCCTTGAATGTAAACTTAAGTTCGGAATTTTTAACTTTCCTTACCTCGTAAGGGGAATTCAAGGAGGATTATTTATGCTTATAACCAATGAGAAAACTTTGAACTGACTTCTTAGCCTAAGGTTTTAATGAATTCGGGATTATCACGGTCATTTTGGGGATTTCGCGTTCATGGTTTGGAAAATTTAAAATATTTTGAAAAAAAATTCAATTCTTGTATTTCACTGAAGACTGATGAAGCTCTCGACAAAAATATTAACCATCGTATATGCCATGCATTCATATGAAATACAATTTACTGAACTCATGATTAATTCAACAATCAATCACATGAATTTTGATAGTATGTTTTTATATTTTAAAGTTCTATTTGGATTCCTTCACCTCGAACGAATGTCTTTTAGACAAATTACAAAATGACGGGTGGCACATGATGGTATGCCTAAGTGGTGTGGTAGCGGACCTCATCTTCTTTCTATTTAAAGTAAGTGCCAGAACCACGATTCACCAACTGTGAAAACGAACGAGGAGCGATACGAGAGGAGATTCCACTTAGGTATTTGGGATAAGGAATGAGGAGTAAAATACGGGGACTGACATTTTAGAAAAACCGATATCGATCGATGATCGGGGACCGGTAAAGCAGAAAGTGATGTCATCAGTGGAGGCCAGAGGAAACCTTTTTCGCAGGCACTTTTACCGGGAAAGCACTCCTCATAAGTATAAACAAATATCTATCTGCACATGAAAGCACTTAGCTCCCAAAATAATATAACATAATCAATAAAACAGATAATTCCATTACGAATACTTGATTATGTGCACGTCAACGTGCGTCAACAGAACTAAATCCGTCGATAAAATCATTATTTACCTCCAGTAAATACAGCGGGTGATTGTTTAAACAGTTAAACCACAGAAAAAAATGGGAAATGCATTCCATCACTGGCGTTCTGGCCTTACCCAAATGGCTAAATTTGCCCATAAAATAACCGGAAACATACATGGTCAGCGCTTGGGAAAACGGTAAGGCTGCAAAGTTGAATATACGAGGCACAGTCGATGCGCTTGCTTTTATTTTTGACAGGAGGCACTTAGTTATAGAAAACAAGACCGTGCCATAAGCGTTGCTATAGTCAAGGTTTGGCAATGGGAGAAAGCTCAGATAAAATCTACAATTCAAGGGAAAATACTAAAACAAGATTATGCACAGCAATGTGAAACGTACTTTTGCTACAAAAAGTTTCACATCTTTCATCCTTTCCATTTTTTGGATTATTAAGCACTGGGTTTGACAAAAAACATTGACTTATCTCCTCAAGGTTATATAAAGTACATGCCATAATGCCTACAGCAAACAAATTTAACAATATTTCCATTGCTTTACACGCTGAGCAACTAATTTCCTTGTCATAAATTACATTTTTCTCTAAATTAGGGAAGAAAGCATCTAATCCTGGCGGGTAGGAGTTTACACTAGATAATACTCCATGAAAAATACGTTGAGATAGAGGGAAAATACAAGTAGTTTCAGGTTTACTGAAATACGAATATTTATTGAAATTCTTCCATTCCCAGATAGATTTCCGAGAAGGAGGAAAACGGATCCCTTCAACCAAATACACTAAATTTTAAGTAAGATTTGGTGCTTTCCCGGCGTATCTGCTTGATGAAGTTCTCTCGGGTCTTCCACCGGGTCAGGGGTTCCATGTTGGCCGACGTTTCGATGCCCGACTCGTGCATCGTCTTCAGGGATGACCTTCATCATCCCTGACCCGGTGGAAGACCCGAGAAAACTTCTTCAATCACACTAAATTTTACTTATAAATAATGGCTACATTTAAAGTATCATTCTGAACAACTATTGCGGATTATTTGATAACGCAATAAAAATATTTACTGCCAACATCCTCCAGTTTTTGACCATCTTTAAGTTATATTGCACATTTAATATAAGATCTTGAACCTGCTTTGAATAATATTAGACACCTTATTAAAACTTCTGCCATTTTGTAAGTCTTCAACTAATTTAAGTTTGTGGCCCAAACTTTAGTTTCCTAACATCAGAGAGTTGAAATATAACTACTTCCAATTTAAGAACTTTAGTTCTAACAAGTTTAATACTATTTGTGGGCCATAAAAAACCTAAGTTAAATAAACAAACGCGTCTTAAAGGGAAAAGGACAAACGGCGAGAGAAACTTTTCGAAAAATAACTTTTCCAAACTATCAAATTTATTATTTTCATCTAATTAAATGCTGAGTTTTCCGCTCTTCTGTTACTCCAAAAACTCATTCCGGAGAAACTTCTCGCCTTTTTTGGATCCGTTGTATCTCGAGTGCCATAGTATTCACATGCCAGAAATACAGCTGGCATTTATAATGCCTTTAAAATACCCATATAATTTCCCAGGTAAATAAGAGTATATTATTTTTTATGAAAAGATACTCGGTAAATATTTCAAATCCATTAAATGACTAACATGTAAAATAATGAAACATTTTATACCTACGGATGTCTCCATTTTCCGGGTTCCCGCCGCGTTGGTTGTCATGGTTGACAACCAACGCGGCGGTCACCCATGACAACCAACGCGGCGGGAACCCGAAAAATGGAGACATCCACGAATCCTGAACGCCACGGAAGACTACGATCCATTTTATACCTACGATGGAGACGATAACAAAAAACTATTGTTATCGTGATATTACTCAGATGGAAAGCAATCATCAACAAAAGTGCGCTCGGTGTTTTTTTATATATTACACTTGTGCCAGAATGTTTCTATTTCAAGTTAACCCTGAAGCAACGTGAACACGATAAATAAGCGGAATAGATTGAAAACACAAATGCAACCAAGAATTTAGGTCTACTGGACACCGAGTTTTTTCGCTTAAAACATCTTTGGTGTAACTACGGGTACTGTGGGAATAAAAACCTTTCTGTATCATTGAAATCGTCAACTCGAAGAGTAGAACATAAATGAAATCAGACTCAAAGTATATGAAATCGACACTAAAACCTATAGTTCATTAATATAAATTTTACGCTTCTTCTGGAACATGGTTAAAATGTTCATATTAATATACACATAATTTAATGAATGGAAACCAGCTCGTTGTACGACAAGGGTGGACCTGGTAGGAAAATCAATTGGGAAAAAAATATATTCGAAATACAGATAAAATTAAGAAAAGCGGTTTTCATTTTTGTTTAAGCTAACAAATCAAGTTGGCGGCCCCTATTGCAAATTTTGATCCGATTTTAAAGACTGTCATTTGAGCATACGGTGCGCTTGGCTTGATTATCTTTCACGGCAGGAGAGAATGAGAAGAATGAATTTTTGTTCATCCAGCAATAACTTCAGTGACGGTGCTTAATTTGAAACGTTTTATTAAGTTAAAGGGAAACGAAAATTTGGTGGGACAAGGCTCAAGAGTGGCACGCATTTTTCAATAATTCCTCAAAAAACATAACGAAGAAGCATTGTATCATTACTTTAAATCAAGCCCTCAACCGAGACAACATGAGTGATTGTTTACATAATTTAAGATTCTCTCTTCTTTTGGAGCGTTTGAATTAAATTTCACGCACGGCAGAAAATGTGCCACCATCTGCCTGAAGACTTTCCCAATACGAATGCTGATAGGAAGTGAAGGTAGGAAGGTGGCGCTAGTATTGGAAGGGGAAAACCAAGAATTGTATACACATAACTCATTCCAAGATAGGGACACGGAGATGATAGTTGGAGATTGGAAGGCGGAAAGAGACGACAAAGGAGCCATTGGGAGGAGGGCGAGAAAGATTTCTGGCCTCGGGGATACAGATAGATAGACACTACAATGGGAGAAGATTGATCTGATGGGAAATGTGTGCGTTGGGGGGGATCGAGGGGTTGGCGGTCGGAGATGGGGCAAGAGGGGGTTGAGGGCGAGCGAGCACACCAAACGAAAATCAATTTTCTGATTGCATTGGAAACCTTTCTGCTCAAAAGCCGCCCTTCATTCGTCTCCTTCACCATCTCAGAGACATTCCCATTCTCCCCCCTCCTTCGCCCCCTCCCCCCGGATACCCTTCACCACCCTCAGCTGCCTCCCCTTCGCCATCCCACCCCTCCACCAGCTAGAAAATGAAAACCTAACGTCCTTTCCCTTCTCCCTGCTACTCACGCACGCAAACACAAACATCTAACACGTACCACATCAAACCTTTCCCTAATTTCCACAATTCATACACCTCCACTATTTCGCGTTCTTATCTGTTTAGAGACCCTATTTATCTCGTCAGAGGGACATGACGCAAATAATACAATATGTCATTTAAAATCACTTGAACCTTTTCCCGTTTTGTTCGCTCAAATATATCAGCGATGAATTTTCTGTATTGAGAAAGCTCCAACACACGCTGCTACATATGTTGAAATATTTTTAAAATCATTCTAAAAGATTAGAAAAGGAAGATTGTTTTGCGCCTATAGCGTATAATAGGCGAACTTAAAAAAGAATTCACAGTTGTTAAATGCAATTTTAATGTTTTGAAAGTTCAAGGGCATAAAAGTAGTTTTGAAACTGCCATTGGATTAATTTCAAAAGCCAATATGTATTATAATTTAATCGTACTTAATTAAACAATACATAATTAAATAATATATTAATACCTAATGAATAATATCTAACTAAATATGCTTCGATATGCATAAGGATAACTAATAAATCGATAATTTCATAAGAAAATGCATTAACAGAGAGAGGAAAAGTTATCCAACAAAGAAATACGCTTACTGAAAAATATCAATGAGGAACTGAATATAATTAAGCCATGCTCCAACATTTTCATAATTCATAATATTATCTGAGATTTAATCATTTTTAAGGTAATTATTTCTAGCTGCAAAATTAACTCAGGCTTGTGATAACCTAAATCTACATTTTTAAGCCTCAGTTCTGAATTACGACATTTAAAAAATAAGTAATTTGGTGCACATCGACGATTTCAAAAGGTTCTGTTTGAAATAAATTGGGAGTCGATAATATTCATCCATAATTTTATAACAACTCATTCAGTTCGTAAATGAAACACTCTTTCTGTTTCATTCGCTAATTGACAAACGCAAATAATATCTCATTCTAAAAGCTAATTTAAAATCCGGCATATATTGGATAAAGCCGAATTATTGTTATTATTGGTCGCAAGAGGTGAACTAAAACTTTCCATAATAGCAATAAGCCACTCTACAAGGACCTTTGTTTACATGAAACTTGAAACCTGAAGGCATAATAGGCTGGTAAGTCCACCGTTATTAATCCTTGGTACTAACAAATGTAGAGTCTAATATTCACCAAAATCTTTTCTTCCGAGAATCCCGAAAACAATACCTTCTCCTCGTCCAAGTTTATTCTCTTCCCTGCCCATTAAGCACTGACGGCGTGCGGAATTATCATAGCTACGAAGGGTAGCACCACGCTAATGAAAGCGTTCTCATTGTTCGTAACCATTTCATCGCCTTTTATTTCGTTTCAATACGTCAAATCATTTCTTACGAAAGCCAAACGGCGTTAATACAGCAGGCAATCGAAAGGAAACGACGACCTTTGAAACAGCAACGTTATGTATATGACCGTTGACAGCAATTAGGAACTATAGCTCTTTGAATCTATTCAATACGAGTTTATTGAAGTCTATCATTCGATGGTTGCCATTCTTTGCTTTAATTATTTTAATCATTGCTACGTTAACTGATGTAGTAAAACTAGAGTTTTTCTTGATATCACACATCAAATCTTATCGGCTGATGCATTGAAATTCTAAATTAAATTAAACCTCTATTTAGGCGCTTGAAATACAAAAATCGTGAGATCAAAATATTTTCGCTAAATCAAGTAATGGCAAACTGTCACGATTGATATGGCGTTTCTCATTTGTGTTCTTATTCTTTCTTTTCAAGAAAGCACTATTTTTCGAATCATATTTATTGCAAGGTCTGTGAAGAAATACCATATGAACATTCCTTGTTGCAACGTTCCGGTTCCACGTTTTTAGAGTCCCAGATTATTCAGGGCCGAAGGGCATATAGTAAAGCCATTCCGTTTGCTCCTCATCATTTTATCTTTTTTTTTAATTCCAGGCATTCAATATGGATTAAGACAACTACCCTGGTTTTATGACCAGCAAAGCTCATTTGATCACCGTCCTAAGTTCAGTTGAATAAATGGACATTGATAAAAGAAAACACTTTGCTTTTCCACATAGAGTATTTTTTTTTATCACGACCTAGGTTTCGTTACAGCGTAATGATGTGAAAAAGCAAAGTGTTTTCTTTCATCATGAGGGATTTGCAACATGTTACGCCTGAAACCGTTATTTTTAAAAAGAACATTGAATAATTCTCCAAACTACGTAAGACCGCGACCGGAAAAAAACGAAATACATTTAGATATTCAATTTGCTTTTAAAATCGGGCCCACATCTCTAATAGTGTTAGTCAACCGGTGTATAAGGTTAGGAAAAGCAATCAAAATAACATTGAACCCTATAGTACTGTACAGCGGGGGACTAAAAGCCCAGTGATGAGAGAAGCAGTCCGGCTCGCGATGCAGTGCACCTCTGTTCCTGCCAGACGCGTTTAGCGGTGAATGACAGGCGGCCAGGCACACAATTCCGCGTTCCCTCTTATCGAGTTTTCGCCCCAATCACTCGAGCTAGTCCCAAGTCCTGGGACCGCGTCCGCTTCCTTCTCCTATCGCCCCAGGCGCCCTCGGGGAGTCCCAGCCATGACATTGTGATTTCAAAGACGCGTGGACGCCTGATTGCCCCTGGGAATGCGGCCCAGTCTGGGCCGCATCGCAATTCCTTTCTGTGGACCTGTGTAAACAGCCCGGCAGATCTGCCGCCACTGGAGGCTCGTCCCCTGGAATGAAAACTTCCAGGAACACCAACCTACAAAGGTCACCCAAAACATAAAGGTCTCCTATCGCCATCACACTCAAGACTCGCTAGATCCCACAGTCATATTGAAACATTCGTGGAAATTATCGAAGAGCACCGGCACCGAATGATGTGAAAACAATCTTCAAGCTTGTGGTAGAGCATCCCTTGCTTTTCCTTGTATTCATATAATAACCACTTTAGTTAATATGGGAAAAAATAGCCCAACTTTCGGAAACATCTTCGGTGCAACAAATACGCTCTTTCATGACTCCTCATGAAGAAAAAACGAATGAAAATTTACGTGAAAATTCCGCCTAGACTCTTATGGACATTTAAAATCTGGGATAAACACGCTCGCAACGATACGAATCAGGGCATCTCAGGTCAAAATAATAACATGTGGAATTGAATGTATATTATTCCGCCTGGTAAAATTAGCCTTGGTTTACTGTTCTCCTAGCAGATTTTCATCAAAAATGAAAGGTAATTTTTCGAGGACATAGTTCGCTAAATTGAAATTTATCAAAAACTATAGAACATACGAGGGTCATCCGGAAAGTAGTACCCGTTCGTGAAATAAAGACACAAAAGTAAATATTAACAAACATAAAAAATTTTATTTGAAAGAGGATACTTTAAACTACTTCTCAACATAATCTCCAAGCAAATTAAGGCATTTGTCATAACGTGTGACAAGTTTCTGTATTCCTGCTGCATAGTCCTTCGCCGCCAGCTCATTGAGATACGCGAGGGACCCATCTTGCACAAATTTTTGCATAATGCAGATGGTGTTTAACAATTTCATGAACAATTGTTCGAGAAACATTGGGAAAATGCTCACAGATGTCATCAATTGTGACGCGCCGATCGTTCCTCACGAATTCGTCATCTGAGCTCACCAGTTGGTCTGTAATGACAGACGGTCTCCCCGAACGCTCATCGTCGTGTGTGTTCCCCCTCCCCATGTTGAAGTTGCGACACCACCGCCGAACAGACGACTCGTCCATTACATTGTCTCCATACACCTCCTTTAATTGGCGATGAATATCACATGGGCGAACGTTTCTTGCATTGAGGAATTTAATCACTGCCCTCACTTCACAACTGGCGGCGTTCTCAATTTTTTTAAACATTGTAAACAATCACAGAAACAACACAGGCAATGCTAGCGTCACGCAACTTGGCTCAGAGAAGGCAGACAAGCCACTGAAGCTATCTGACCTCGTCCAGCGGCTACTCGCGTCGTCAGCACTTCATGCGGCACGAACGGGTACTACCTTCCGGATGACCCTCGTATAAAGTTAACAAAAATTGGGTCCATAATTTTCAAGTGAATATTTTCCAACAGATTTAGTCATGGTAAATTTACGCATCAGTAAACTATGTCTGTAGGGTGTTGAAAATGATTTCCTTTTAATTTATGAGCAAGGAAATACTGAAAATCTGGTGCTTACTAAGCATAATTAAGACTAATTGAAATAATTAATAAACGCCAGCAGAAATAAATTTAAAGAAATTTGAAGTAATCGAGACGAAAAGGCGCTTTTAGAGACTGGTTCGTAGTATTGGTTGACTAAGTTCTATTTTTCAACTAGAAAAGGATAAATGCTATAAAAAACTCCATTTGATGCACGTGAGAAGAAATGTGTTTAAACAAATTTCTAATGCTACATTTTAATTGCAGTCATTCTCATTAATCAAGTGAAGAGGGTGCTGTTTTAGTGATTCTATGGGCAGAATGATCGAAAAGCAAAATGGTAATAATCTACCTTTCTTCGGCCATCGCTCTTAAACCTGTCGAATTAATCGTATTTCACATGTGATCATTAGCAACAGATGTCTCCCAACGTTGTTGAAGGGCGAAGAGAACGAGGGCTAAAGTTTGTGGGGTTCCAGAGGGGCGAAGATTGAAGGATTAGGCTTTTAGGGTTTTCGGAAGTGGTCGGAGATAGTAGTGAAAGAAAAGATGAAAGGGGGGATTGGAGACGGAAAGGATTTTTGAAAAGGGACTGGACGAAGGAATGTATCTGAGAAGATATGCCCACAAAAAAGTGATAAAGGATGTCCATCCTCCCGTTTTCCCGTGCAATGTCTCGTCTCAAATATACGCCATTTGAACGTCCGAAAAGAATTTCACTTTTCCTTTTCATCCAGCATTTCGGGGATGAGTAGTAAAAGAAATTGCTTTAAGAGTATAAAAATATCGCGGGTCAATCGAGTATGGAAACAGTCATCAAATAAAACGACAAATTTAAGAACTACTGCATTGTTTAAAAGGGTTTCCGGTGATATGTAGCGCGATTCCTTCCACTTACATTTTCATAAAACAATTTATTCGAAGTAAGTGTTGTTGTACAGGTATCTCCAAAATTCATTCGTACTTAAAGATCGTAATACAGAAGTCATAATCCTAGCTGTATTTCAATGACATAAATGCTTAAAAGACATTTTAACACAATAGCCATCATAAGATGATCATTCACTCTTCCTTGAAAAAAGTCCGTAATTAATAAAGAAGTTAGTAGTGCGAAAATAGATTTTCCTTATTTGGTATTGATATAACCCTGCCTAGGCAACTACAACCTTTTTCGCTCTGCAAAGCCAAAATACTCTACTCAAAAGAATGTTTATTTTTTAACAGGTAAGTTACACGCAAATAAAAACTAAATATTCTATTAAACACGAGCAAACAGAAAAGGTGGATAAAACAGAAATAACATCGGTCGCGCCGATTAATATTTTAATATTTTCCTTTCAGACTACATGCTGATTATTTTGATACGTTCGCCGTAAGCTGTTCTGGCGGGGGATATAAGAATTGTTCCCGATAGAATCACCCATTTCAGGTATGTCGTAAGGTAGCAGCCAGACGAAAGGTAGCTCACGCAGCGTCTTTTCCTGAAAAGGCGGTGTCAAAGGTGTCTGACCCCAGGGGGCGGCCATTGAGTGATGGTATAACATTAAATACACCATTGATGATGGCAATGGAAAACATTCCGAACATACCATGCCTCTCATGGAAATACAGGTAGATCGCAGAATGACTACGGGAAACTAACAACGCGAATCAGCCCATTGAAAAGAGAAAAGTTGGTCGTTTTCCAAGAAAAGGAATGCTCATTGAAATTTACAAAATAGCAGGGTAGCAACCAGAGCAGGTAAAACATGTTAATTAGGTAAGAAGAGTAGTTTAATTATCTCGTTAATCTATTCGACCAATAAGGTCAAATCAGTAAAGACAACGAAAAGTTGCCTTGTATAAGGCAGAGAAGTTTCCACAACGAGAAGGAAATTTGTGATAAGGACGTTGCGTATGGAAGTTGAGAATAGACTCCTTAGAACTTTGATATAGAGCGCGATTATTAGGCTCGTAAACATAGTCCTCGAAGCAAGATGATTAGGGGCTCAGATTTTAAGGCTTAATGGCTTAAATACATTTGAGGCTTTTGTAATGTTGGTTTGGAGATGAATGAAAAAGGCGAAGTGGAGACAAAGAACATACGACGAAGCACTGGTGTGGGAGAAGGGGAAATTTGTGAGGAAATTTCAAAGGAAGTATTGAAGATGAATGCTGACATTTTGATTAGCAATGGGATGTTGAGGGCTGCGGTAAAGAGAAGAACGTAAGGACAAGCGAAGGAACGGTTTGAAGAGGATATGTATGCATATCGGACGCAATGAAGGGAAGAAGGAAGGGTGAAAGATTGAGGAATAACCTATTGTATTAAAGAGTCTGGTTGTATTTTGTTTAGAGAAGTAAGGAAATGTATCGCTGTTGAGCCTCCGTCCATCCAAAGTAACTATATTTTTATTAAATACTACATGCTGATTCTTTTCATACGCTCCCAAACGTCCGACATAAAAGCTCTCAAAGACACATTCCAAAGCAAAAATTCATATTAATTAAATAATTCCACTTAAATGAAACCCCTCAATAGAATTTCTTTCCATCTTCCCTATACACAACCATTCTCCAAGTGTCGAATAGAAACATAAACCGGTTTTCGCCAGTATTTTTCCTACCATAAGTCCTACTTTACTACAAGCCGGAATCAGCGTGTAGAGTTTCCCATTTCCTCGGTAATACTCCTTCACTGGATTTGAAAGGTGAACGCAGATAGAGACGTCTTCTCCCCCGCCGTGCTAAATGGAGATCTTAGCGGAAACTCGCGCCGGAAGGAAGAGACTCCCACGCGAGGAGGAAATAGCGTCAATACACGAATTCCGGACATTTCTCCGCTTTGGAGTTCAAATTTGCAGCTTTGGGACGAGGCCGCGCAAGTGGGGCTTGTTCCCCGACGAAGGGGATGAAAGATCCTTATATCACCGTAATTGCTTCCATTCCAGGGAGATATCCGTGGAGTATCGGAACCCAAGAGACAAGTGCGCCGAAATATATATGGGTTGATATCGTGTTAACATCCTTCGATTCCGGGAAATAACCCACTTCATGAACGCTAACGTTCCAATAAAACTTTTTTCCACCGAGAATCCAGTCTAAGATATTGCCACAAATAAAAAACGAAAACAAAGTAATAGTAACGTTGCATGTTCAATTTAAATAAATATTTTTTTCAGTTTCATGCACGTACCTTAGCTTGAAAAATGCACATAATAACCATATAACTAGCGAAACTTGGCACCTTGACAAGGGAATAGAAACATGAGTGAGCGGTTTTCTTTTATTTGAATTTTTATTGCAACACACTCGATAGTTCGTATCGGTTATCTATCGCCTATGGTTCTGTGAACTAAAATGAAATTATATTGAAATATTCAGTGTTCGTCGTTATACATTATAAATAGAAGGTAAAATGATTTTCATTCAAAGTTTCAAGTGCATATATAAATTAATAAAAACGAGGCATTCAAATTACATTTTTGGCTTCAAACTCACCGACATATTCAAAGACTTCAACTGTTACAGCATACTAGTAGTATAACTTGAATTTTCACAAAATGAAGTGCAGATAATGTCAATAAAACGCAAATTGTACTACTAGGAAATATTCTAAGATTTTAAAATCATAAGTATTTCATCTGCATAGGTACAACCTAGTAGTGTATAGAAAGAAATACGATTTGAACGGCATCGTTATTGGGAACTATTCTTACTGGTACCACAAATTCGTTTACGCAATTTTTCTGAGTTATTTCTGCAAAACACGATACTTTGAGCAAGATAATTTTCTCTGAAACATTTTGGTTTTTAGCCTTTGGTCTAAATGTTATATCTACTACTCTATGTCATGCATTCAAATAACCTCATTTTAAATCTTCAATCGACTCTATTTCAGCGATAGTTACCAGAATTAACCACTTCTACCTATGACAATGGCACCTCCTGTAGCTACAATTCTCTTCATTAATTGTTCACCCAATTATTTCTCCGTTACTCTGGGTTTAAATCGATTTACAGTCATGTGGAATTTTATATCATACATGTCTCTTGTTCATTTAAACTTTTCGAACGTACAGTATGAAAACAGAAAGAAAATTATATTTATGAAGCGATATGTTCGAGAAAACGATTTATTTCCCTATTAGCTCGGTTAATATTTTATCAGGAAGATCGATCTTAGGTAGATAGTATCTTCCAAAAATGGCATTTTCCAACTTCTAACATGTTTCTCTCCACTAGAATAATTTGCATTTTTGAAATTTCAGGAAATTTAGTAAGCATCCAACCGATTTTCAACTTATTCCTGGAAGAATTTTTCCCGCAAATTATTAGCTCTAAATTATTTGAAATTATATTACACCATTGAAAATATATTATTACGAAAAAGCATAACCTGCAATTCCATTAACGGTAGGCAGGTTTGAGAATGCCTCATTTTAAGGGGCCTGCGAGTGTTTTAGAAAAATTAGTTTAATTTATTTCGTCAAATATTCTTTGAGTCACACTGCTAATTTTTGTTGACAATACTTGCTATTCTCTTTCACGTTTAAATTTCCTTTATATCAAACAAACCGTTTATTAAGAATAAGAACATATTTGTCACGCAAAAGAGAATGTGACAAATTTGGAATATGAATTTTCATTATCTTTATATATATACGAGGGTCATCCGGAAAGTAGTACCCGTTCGTGAAATAAAGACACAAAAGTAAATATTAACAAACATAAAAAATTTTATTTGAAAGAGGATACTTTAAACTACTTCTCAACATAATCTCCAAGCAAATTAAGGCATTTGTCATAACGTGTGACAAGTTTCTGTATTCCTGCTGCATAGTCCTTCGCCGCCAGCTCATTGAGATACGCGAGGGACCCATCTTGCACAAATTTTTGCATAATGCAGATGGTGTTTAACAATTTCATGAACAATTGTTCGAGAAACATTGGGAAAATGCTCACAGATGTCATCAATTGTGACGCGCCGATCGTTCCTCACGAATTCGTCAACTGAGCTCACCAGTTGGTCTGTAATGACAGACGGTCTCTCCGAACGCTCATCGTCGTGTGTGTTCCCCCTCCCCATGTTGAAGTTGCGACACCACCGCCGAACAGACGACTCGTCCATTACATTGTCTCCATACACCTCCTTTAATTGGCGATGAATATCACATGGGCGAACGTTTCTTGCATTGAGGAATTTAATCACTGCCCTCACTTCACAACTGGCGGCGTTCTCAATTTTTTTAAACATTGTAAACAATCACAGAAACAACACAGGCAATGCTAGCGTCACGCAACTTGGCTCAGAGAAGGCAGACAAGCCACTGAAGCTATCTGACCTCGTCCAGCGGCTACTCGCGTCGTCAGCACTTCATGCGGCACGAACGGGTACTACTTTCCGGATGACCCTCGTATGTATATATATATATATATTAATGATTTGATATACTATTCCCATAATTTTTTATTGTACGTGTGTACTGCCTATTCCTCCTAACAAATCAAAGAGTCAAAAAAGTTCACAAACTTATACATTAAGATAAACCCACCGTATCTCATGCAGGACATTCTTTCACTCATACTCCGTAAGTTACGCAAAATCGGTTTAAAGGTGATTATGGTCCAACTGTTGGTTCATACCTCGAAGAAAAATAAGACACGCCGAACATTCTCAGCTCCTTTCACCACGTAAACGGGAGAGTAATTACAATATAATGAAAGCTCTGCACTTTTAAACTTCATTGCTTCCATTTTTAGCCACACGTTGTGGCACCGCCATGTCGCTTGTAAACTTTACTCATCTCTTAAAAAATTTAATATTCCAGTATTATAGCTTTTACTTCTTGGAAGGGAGCTGAGTGCTAAAAGTCGTCGTGAATCTACTGATTGGTATCTTAGCTAATTCTTACATTGGTTTTTCCTCGTATGCCAGGAAAATCCTTGATTATAATAATTTTATATTTAATTGAACAACTAACTTTCCAATTTTTCAATTGGAGAATTAAAGGTTTCATCTAAAGAGGAAATTCGATAGTTAAAAGATATTTTCTACAATCAGTCCAAAAAGTCTGTAAATCGAGTTCAACTGAATACCTCAGCATGCCTTTGTGTAGAAATGATGTCACGTCTCAAAATTCAACGCGATCATTTAACCAAACCGGTAATATGGCAATTATGAGTTAATATAATACCAACACGCAAGTGTATTGAGAAAAACATTACAGCCGCCACTCAAAATAAATTTTGAATAAATATGCCCAGTTTTATCTCGTTAGCCTCGAATATATTCTGTTCCTTAATAGACTTTAGATTTAGTACTTTTATTGCATTTAATTTTTTTTAACTTGGGTATTTTCCATTATGGATAAATACTAATCAGCCATTGCCTTTGCTCTGGGTAAAATGTCACACGGCAGTACGATAGGAATTTTTTCCGGAATGACAGAATACGTAAAAGTTCGTCCGCATCCTGCATCTTGCTACGACTTCTCTCATAAATCCCTATACTTTCCATTTTTACGTTCATGCAAGAACGACTTTTTTCACTGTGTGTAAGACTAATAAAATATAAGGTACCATTTCGAATAAGCAATTCCCCAGACCCAAGCTTTTCCCGGGTGATCACGGAGTTAATTTAAGATATTTTTATGGTTCAAAGAGAGCCAATGATCATCCTATGTCAACCAGCAAAGCATGCTTTTATGTCACATATGGAAGAAATAGCGCGTAACCACGCGAGATTACGAAATACTGGTATTGGGTTAATAACATTTGCCAGTCCGGTAAACCCCTCAAAATAAAAGACCAAGGATCCGTAAAAGAAATCTCCCTTCCCTTTCCTGGAGTACAAAGTGACTAGAAGATCCATATCAACATGAATGAACAACACGGTGCCATCTAAATCTGACTAAAACTATTTTAAACTTAATAAATTCCACACTTAGCACAATGCAGTCAAACTAAGACAAGTTTCTTGTGAGAACACATATGTTTTGAGTCCGGAAAGATGAACTTCAACCCTGGGTTAGAGCTAATTATATCTATGTTGCATACATGGCATCTGTAATTGTAAATGACATAACGGCAATGGCGAAATAGGGAAAAAAATAGGCGGGTTGTCAATTACCAATGACAGTAAATGTTCACCGCCAAACTGCTTAATCTTAGCATGTGCAATATTTATTTTATTATTGCAGCAAATCATTTGGTAGAGTAAAAATCAAATACATTTTTTGCCTTATACAATCAGAAAGAAAAAAACCTTTCCAAATATTTGTGTAAACTAGGGAAGTATTTTACATTAGAAATAGCATTTGCTCAATTTTGTCATTATTTTTAAATCAGTTCATAATGAAATCATAAAATTAAGTTTTTATGCATATTGCTAATGATTATTTCATTTAGTTTTACTATTAACAACTTGTAATATAGCTTGGAACTAAAAGAACCGTTACCGCCAACTGACAGAGTGACAAGGAATAAAGCTTAGGAATCATCTCTGCAATCGAAGAATAGCCCCTTGCTTTCCACCACCATGAATTAATGTTGTTAAAAAAATTACGGTAGTTACAATCCATTCCATTAAAACCCGAGTACCCTTGAGCTCGAGGGTTAGGAAAATCCGGATTGATTCTCTCCATAACACATATGAGGGACGGTTGGCTTAATTTAAAGCCATTCCACAGGGATTTTAGACAGCATTATTGGACCCGTTTCACATAACAGTCTGTCTTCCTCAGTATGGACTTCAGGATGCCAAATGCTCATTATTAGAGGCACAGAATGCAGACAGGCAGGATTTACGTCTGTAATGTCATTCTGGGCTTTTATGGGGGACAACCAATGGATTTTCGATAGAAAAAGCGTTAAAGTTCAATTCTGCGGGAAATGTCAGTCATGCGTTCTTGGCTAATAGGTATGTGTATATTATTCGCCAACAATCCGATGATCGCATATCCAAAGGAGATTTGAAAAGGGATTACTCAAAGCTGAAGTTTACAAAGTTCAATTAAGGACGTTGGAAGCTCTTAAGGAGGCAATTGTTGACGTCATCTCTGGAATAACGGAAGACATGCCGAGAAGAGTTTTCAAAAACGTTTTTTAAAGGCTCAAAATGTGCATCGCTCACCAAGGCCATCACCTGAATGAAATAATTTTCAAAAACCTTGTGAAAATAAAATGCCATTTGATGTAGTAGTTTTCAGAAATAAAAACTTTTTTAAATTATCTTGGTTGGTTTTTTTACAATTCACCCGTCAAAACAGGGACTGCTTCACCCTCTACTACGCACGCACACAACGTAGATACACACACACACATACATATATATATACACGTGTGTGTATATATATATATATATATATATATATATACACGACACACATATATACACATGGCATTCTGAAGACGACAGCCGTGCTGTCGAAACGTAAAATAACAAATTGTGAGTGTCCTTTCTTTCTGTCTCTATATTCTAAAAATCTACATCTGTGTTTTTTATATATTTGTGTGTCGCCGAAGAGCGTTCCATTTCGAAGATATTTTATATATATATATATATATATATATATATATATATATATATATATTATATATAAATATATTAATATATATTTATATTTATATATATAAATATATATATATATATATATATATATATATATATATTTATATATATAAATATATATATATATATAATATACACACAGACAAATACGTGATTATATGTACTGCCAATTAGATTTCTATAGTGATTACTCTTCACAAAATATAGTCCTATACTATACAAATCTGATAACCTTTTATAAAATAAGAGTGCGTGGCAATTAGAAAGTTCCAATTTAAAGATATTATAAAATACAAAATGTTTAAATGCTTCCATTTCGATAACATTGGCTCTGTTTTCCAATTCCCTATTACGGCTTGGGAGTCATCTTTGGAGGCTATTTATTATAATTGATGCTTTCATTAAGCAAAAAAACTGGTTAAAATGTTTATTTGCATGGTTCATTAAAACATAAAAGAAATCTCTTTATAAAAGAATAAGATTTTGCACCGCAATTTTACAACCTTTTACCGTCTTCGTTTTATTAGAAGCTCTACATGGCAGCGCCCAATCTACAACGTGCGGGCTACGAACGAATGTCGCACTAATCTGACCTGAAAAAATAACAATTGAGCGGATTTTTATAATGACCTTATATAATGCATAAATCAAATGATCTAGTGATGTACTTCTGCGAATATTGGCAGAATAATATCAAAATAGAATATTTCATTAAATAGGGTCAAAGCTTATTTGGGTGCAGGATACACGGAGCGTAGATTTGGCTCACTGAAGATACTGCAATTATTCGAAGTATCGTATTTCGTCTGTAGCAAAAATACAGCGCTACTTACAGATTAAATCATTCATTGTTGCGACACACAGCATTGTCTTTTGGAGGAATGTCCCAAGGTTCCCATTTGAAATTAAAAATTTCATTTCCATCGGTACCCACCCTACTACCTTTAAGAGTTCTCCAAAACTTTCATCAAAAATTTCAATTTCCATGTTTTTCGAAATTGAAACGAAAGATACATTTTCCGTTAAACCTATTACGTGCGTGACCAGAACCCAATGCAATTCCATTCGGAACTCTTTTCAGGGCATTAATTTCCTTAATCCTCTTTTCTTTGTGCTGGTACTTCTTTACAATTCACCCCTCACTGCCTAACCGTTCCATAACATTCGTTTTTTTTTGGACTCCTCATTTAATCATCCACACCTCTTCCTTTGTTAATCCCTCTTTTCCCCTCCCTTGTCCCCACGCTCGTCTCCTCTTCGTGAAAATCATTCAAGCAAGAACCCCTTCCTCATTCAACTCCGTCCCAGTTCAATAATTCCCTTTGATCACGTCATTCTTTTTCGCCTCATCATTCATATCTTCGGATTTCGCCTCTTCTTTGTTTCCGAGGAGGAAAGTTTCTCCGGTTTGTGGAAGATGGGCAGGAAAA
This sequence comes from Hetaerina americana, assembly GCF_022747635.1. Lineage (NCBI taxonomy): Eukaryota > Metazoa > Arthropoda > Insecta > Odonata > Calopterygidae > Hetaerina > Hetaerina americana. The sequence continues at coordinate 3,356,866 of NW_027287019.1, read as the reverse complement.
CCCTAGAAGGTATTTCTATAGCTCATAGACACACCTTTCCATTTCCTCTTTATCCGATGGTAGTTTCCCTACGCCCCCCATCGGATGGTTCAAGTATTTCCTGCGTCTCGAACTGACAATTGAACACGGGGGAGGAATGAAAAGACCGAGCTTGGAAATTTTGGAGCAGTAGCGGATCGAACATCGATAATTGGTTAGCATCGGACGGCTTTTAGTGACACAAAACAGCCTTTCGCCGGATGGCGATTGCCAGCATTTGACCTATCAATTATCACAGATGTATAATGAATTATTTTCACTTATTAGATTTTTTCTTCATCCCTTAATCTCATTCGCACCAATAAAAAATTTAAATCATATTTCGTAACATAGATTAAATTATTTCGATGATAAAACATCTCTATTAAAGACTAGCCGATGGATAGATGGAGGAAAGAGATATCATCCAAATAGAAGTATGAACGGTCGTGATTAGCTTCCAAGGTTTAGTTTATTCAAGGTATAAGAACGTATATTCAGTGTAGGAGCATTTTATGTTGAGGGTATGTTCAGTGTAGAAAGTACGTACATTTATATCCAAGCGTAAATATATGTTCGGAGCTTTGGTTTATTTGATAGAATTAATTAGGCGGTGAGGATAATCACAAAGGGCACTAGTTTTGGAATTACGCCATTTTATATTTCTTCGGTAACGTAAAGACGAGAGTAAAAGCTACATTTTCACATCAACACTAGAAGATGATACCTCTCATCCTGCTATACTGTACTTCACTCCATCGTGCAGAGCAGAGAAGACTACAGGGAAGATGGAGCGGTGCAATGTTAAAGACGAAGGAATGGCAAATTTCAAGGAACACAAAGACCAGGGAACAAATTACATGGTGTATATAAATTTAAAGGTATCTTCTTGAAATAATATCATAATGAAAATTGAAAGTAAAATTAGGCACATCCGTCCCAGGTTTAATGTCACAATCGAGCACTGGATGAGCTAAAATACCACGTTATTCTTGTACATATACTATATTCTACCTCTCACATTTTCATTTATGTAAGTAGTCACTCCGAATGTACGTAGTGGTTAAAGCAGCTACTAGACTATACTATATGTGAAAAATTATTTTTCTATGCCTGCAAATACAATAATTTTCTATTTATTTTTGAAGTTTATAAAATAATTTTAGCCATAATAATCAATTAAGATGAAAACACACACACACATATATATATATAAATATATATATATATATATATATACTACCTTGATCAAAAAGTTCCCGGAATAACCACCGTGTGGCGCTCCCATCGTTCCGATTTGAGTTCTGTTTTTTTTGTTAAATTGGTACATCTGTTGTTGATATTCCCTTTAAATCTTAGTGCCATAACTTGACATTTGCAAAAGTTACGTGCCCAAGAGTACATCTATCTCTGTGTGTGTTGGCGATTTTTTACAATTTCAGAAATGGATTTAAATTTGCAACAACGAACTTGTATTAAATTTTGCGTAAAAAACGGATTTAGTGGCGCACGGACGTTGGAAATGTTGGAAAAGTGTTTCGGCAACGATTCTCTAAAAAAAACGGTCGTTTACCAGTGGCACGAGCGGTTCAGAAGTGGTCGTGAGTCAATCGAAGATGATGAACGCAGTGGCAGACCATCGACATCGAAAGTCGGTGAAAAAATTGATAAAGTAAAAGAAATGTTGGTCAATAACCGCAAATTAACCATCAGAGAAATAGCGGAGGACTTGAACATTGCCTATGGATCCGCCCAAGACATTGTGGTTAATGATTTGGGTTTCCGTCGTGTAGCAGCAAAGTTGGTGCCGAAAGACCTCAATTTCATGCAAAAAAGAGACCGTGTTGACGTCGCAAAAGACATGATTTGCGAGGCTGAATCCGATCCCACATTCATCAAAAGGATCATTACTGGAGACGAGACGTGGGTTTATGAGTACGACACGCAATCCAGACATCAGGCAAGTGAATGGCGTTCACCAAATGAGCCGAGACCAAAAAAACCACGTCGTTTTCAGTCAAAAAAGAAGGCAATGCTGACGGTTTTCATGGATTACAACGGTGTAGTGCATCATGAATTTTTGCCAGAAGGCCAGACAGTAAACAAAGAGTATTATTTGGGCGTTATGAGACGTTTGCGTGAAGCAATTCGCCGAAAGAGACCAGAAATGTGGGCAGAAAACTCGTGGATTTTGCACCATGATAACGCACCGTCGCACAGTGCTATCATTATTCGTAATTTTTTGACGAAAAATGCAACAAATACCATCCAACAGCCACCGAATTCACCTGATTTGGCTCCCTGTGACTTCTTTCTGTTCAATCGAGTTAAAAAACCATTACGGGGAACGCGTTTTAGCAGCCGAGAGGAAGTAATGGAAAAATCGCAGGAAGCACTGATGGACATACCGAAAACCGAATATAAAAAATGTTTCGAGGATTGGATCAAGCGCTGGCATAAGTGTGTTGCAGTCGATGGGGATTACTTTGAAGGGGACAATATAGATTTAGATGAATAAACTTGTATTTTTAATTTTCTGAATAAATTCCGGGAAATTTTTGATCAAGGTAGTATATATATATATATATATATATATATATATATATATATATATATATATATATATATATATATATATATATGCACACACATAAAGGATAAGAGTTTAGGGAATAAAATGATACAAAAGTAAGGTTTAGCAGTCAGTTGAGGTGATTCACCATAAAAGATAGCAACTTAAGAGGAAACGATAAACCCTCTGTTAAAAGGAGGAAAGAGAGGGGAAGGATACGAGATGGATATGGGAATGCAATAAATCATACCAGTTTTTCCCTGAGCTCCAATCCCCGTATTAAAGAAATATATTATTGATGATAGAAAACAATATTCTGCATAAGTTAGCTTGATTTAGACCAAAAAAAACGAATGAAAATGTGAAACGATAATGAAAATATCTTTTCCCTTTTTGATATGAGCCAGAGCCATGATGTACAGGGTCCGTACAAAAGGTATCGGGACTGGTTCCAAAAATAAAAATTTATTGCAGTGATCATTACAGCTGCTTATTAATATTCAAAATATACTCCTCCTACATCGATACACTTAGTTCGGCGAGTCTGCCAATCTTCAAAAGCCAGCTGGAAGTCGGTTTCCGGAATGCCGTTGAGAGCCTTTGTCGTCGCCACTCTAACCGTCTCGATGGGAGTCAAACCGATATCCTTTAAGCTCCCTTTTTATTCGCGGAAACAAGAAAAAGTCAGGTGAAGCCAGGTCGCGGCTGAAGGGGGGGGTGAGGCAACGTTGCCCCGTCGAATTTCGTCAGCAGCTAAATTTCCACCCGCGACAGTTTTTGTTCCTCGCTCAAGACTTTCGGCACCAGCTTCGCAGACACTTTCCTCATCGAAAGATCCTCTGTTACAATGGTGTGGACGGTTCCCACTGAAAGGCCGGTCTCCCCACTGATAAGGGCGATGGTTGAACGCCTGTCTGAGTCCAAAACTTTTTTCAATTTGGCCAATGGTTCGAGCGGTCGTCGGGCGTCCGATGCGGTGATCGTCTTCGACGAGCTCCCGGCCTTCCTTAAACGCTTTTGCGCCACTCAAAATCTCTTGTGCGGCTTGAGGCATCCCCATGAGCCTGTTTAATGAGTTAAAGGGTCTCCGATGCGGATTTCCGGAGCTAAACGCAAAACTTCACAGCGTAGCGTTGCTCGATGGTGCGCTCCATGCTGGCGCGACGAAACTACAAACAATCACATGTCACAAAAATCCACCTCCTGTCTCAACGCATGCCCGGAGGCAGTTAGCGATTTAAAATAATAGAAATGACCAATCTCATACGAAAATAACACATTTATGATATTCATGCAGTCGGAATATCCGGAGAAGTGTAGGCAAGTGGTTGCGGTTAAATATGGAGCGAGGGGGGAGGATCGCGGGAGTGGAAATGGGAGGGCATGTCGAATGTCGAGGGTGGCGAGGAATGCGAGCGGGAGGGAGGGGGCGAAAAGGGGAGGGTGGGATGGAGGGAACGAGTTGATGATGAGGGAGAACTCGAAGTCGGCGGAGGGCGACAGAGCAGTAGTTACGCCTAAATTTCGGGGGCGTTAGGGTCCCCCGAGTGCTCTAATTAGTCCCTTAATGAGTCAAAAGTGAGGGAATTGCGGGGCGCGGACTATTAGAAAATCCCACGAAGGCGACACATGGCCTCTCCCACATCCCTCCCTCCGGCCCGCTTCCATTTGGGCGGGCACACCCGGCGGGAATCGCGCGGCGCGAGTTCGCAGTCGGAGTTGGCGGGAATAGTCAACGGGCCGGGAATTTGTTTGCGTGCGAGAGCGTTCTACGTATACCTCGCCAGTCTCTCCCGTGTGATCTCGCCTCTTCTGTGCCTGCTAACCGAGGGAAATTGCGGCCGGGATTCGCTCTCCCACCCATTCGGGACGTGTGTGAGAGGGGGGAAAAAGGGGTCGGAGGGGGTTTAGAGAACCCCCCCCCCTCCCCCGAGGATTTCTCCACTCCCGTCTTCCGCCCACGAGCGACGCATTTGGGATGAGTGAAAACTTGGCAACGAAACAGCGATGAGTAACATACCTTACCTCAAAACTTTAGGAGTTCAAAGGATGACGCCTTTCTCACACGTCGACATTACTTACTCCCGGTCCCTTCCCTCCTCATCATCTCTCCCTCCATTCTCTCCTTTGTCTCTGCCTCCTTCCCTGCTCTCAGACTCATCTTCCGTCCCTCCCATCTACATTCTCCCTCTTGTTTCATCAAGTTAACAATTTCGTCACCTTAAAGGCACGATTACGTCTGGAGCAGATTTACTCGTTTCACTTTCCAAATTACAATTCCATTCCAATAGGCATTTGCAAATGGAGGCAACTACTATGGTAAAAGATAAATTTATGAGAATTTATGAAATGTACGAATCGGAGGAGCCACTAATTGGAAAAAAAGAATGTCCTCATACTCTTGAAAACCTAGTGCTGAAGACGGATATTGAATAAAGTCAAATGGACAGATAAACTGATGACCAAGGAAGTACACAGGCAAGTAGACGGGAAAAAGCAGCATGGAGAGAAGAGGAGGAAAACCCCTCAAAAACCAAAAAAACGATTGAGAGGAATGAAAGAGAATCAAACAAACATATTTGGCACTAAGACATACCACACATTATTTTTCTCGTGCGCCATCTACCAAACAATCTAAGATAAGAGTGTTGGGTATACTGGTACCTTTGCCTCGTTGACCACTCTAATGACAGCTATGGAATTGGTGTCATTATTAATTATTACAAGGGTTACATATTAATATATAAAAAACAATGAAAACAATACAATTAACTGACTTAAGTTCAACGCCTATCAATAAAAGGTAATATCATATCAATATTGCGATACAATAATAAATATTGCGATTAAAAAAACATATCTAGTAAAATGGATAAATTACGAGTATTTTCGTACACCGCGCATTGCAGAAATAATATTTCATACAACTCGGCAAAATTAAGTCATCCTCGGGAGTTCATAGTACCTTTGTAGAAGGTACGAGGTAAATGTAATCGCTGCATTCAGGATGTAATGGAACCACGCCACCAACCGAACCGTGCCTCAATCGTTAATTTCCCTCCGTTCACTCAATAGCATCTCCGGCGTCTTATTCTCCTCGCCCGTCCCACTTCACAAGGGGCCCACCCCCCAATCTTCTTTCAAGTCCCCTTACCCACCCCACCCTCCGCTCACCGTTATTAATCTCTGCCCTCAGATACCCCATTTTTTCCACTCCATTCCATCCCTTTGTGTTTACAATTCCACCATTCCACCCCCCCCCTTTCCGCTTCTCCCTCTTCCGCACGGTGTTCATTCATTTGTTTCCCGGCAAAAGAAGCGCCCGTTCCCACCAACCGAAGCCCTCCCTCCCCGTCCGCCCTGACCGCGAGCCCCGCCCCGAGGGTTACGCGAGGGAGGGTGTTTCGTGGAAGCGAGAGGGGAACTTCTCGTTTCGAGTCCGCGGGGGGAATGGGGACGAACAGGCAAGGGGTTGAACTGGAATGATGCTCAAGGATAAAAAAAAACAAGAAAAAAAATTAGTCTTATAAAAAAACTGCGTCTATCGCAGGTTTGACCTTTTCCTTCCCCAGGTTTTAATTACTATTGAGCACTCACTCTCATGTACTATTAATTAGCTCACGGCTATTATTGCCCCCCCAAAGTGGAATTGAGTGAAAGCATGGAATTCATATTTTGGGGTGGATCATTTTAAATCATTTCATTCAAAATTCAGGGCTTACTTAGACCCCATTCTAAAGGTACTATATCACCAAAAAATTTGTAATTTTGATGATAACACTGTTTTCAAAGTTGTTTACAACTGCTATATTGCTTCGAAGTTGAGATCATCTGATATATTTTAACTGAAATATAACTCCATTTTGGAATAAGTGGAAATGAAATGGCTTGCATTCCCCATCTTCTCAGTTATATTATAAAATGTACCGTGAAATGTCAACAACTCCTTCCAACCTTAAGGCGTCCAACGCCAACGTTTCGTCCAACCTTAAGACGCTCATCTATTCAGGCAGATAAGCAATCACATCTACATGCACGCAATACCCGCAAGACACCGCAATGGCATGCGTCGGGTAAGTATGGCAGTCATACAAGCGTAAGTCTTAATTAGTTCACGCACTCATTCGAATATTTATTAGATCACGCACAAAAAGATTATTGCATATACATTTTTGTACACAATGAAACAATGAATGAAGACATCATTAAATTCTAATCTTGATTGAAATTTATTCTGATACTTACGATCAATATGTTATCAGTGATATATATATATATATATATATATATATATATATATATATATATATATAAAGGTAGGACAGCAACAAACAATATAAGAATACATAAAAATATCACTCACACGCTTTTTTTCTTGATCATTTCGACGGAATTCAGCTCCGTCATCATCGGAAGAAATAGAAGCATAGAATCGGAAGAAATAGAAGCATAGAATCGGAAGAAATAGAAGAAATTATGTATATATATATATATATATATATATATATATATATATATATATATATATATATATATATATATATATATATATATATATTTATATATATACACACACACACACACATTCATACAAACATACTCATATACACGATACACACAAACGCGCATTAATATTTAAATACAATACCCAACTTACGTACCTATTAGATTTAATTTATCATCGCGATAGCATAAATGCAATGGCAATTTACATATCCAGTCGCGTTAATGGCCAAGTTCATCGAACTCGTTTATCCAACTGATATCCCTATGATTTCCAATTAAATCAACTTTAGTATTTACAGGCGAGAATTGCACATTTTAGGAAGGTATGATGATTACCATTTGAACTAGTAGAGGAAATTAAATCTTGTTCTTGCTCTAATGCGACAAAAACAACTTTTTTCTAAATTGTTGTCCTAACAAAGATTAGTTTCTTAAAGATTAACAAAAGTAATAAGACATAAAATGACATGGACCTGAAACTACAAGAATTCACCCCAAACTCATCCCGTCAATCAGACCCTAAATTAAGGCGGCACAGAGTAGAGCGAGATCAAAGAAGACGAGAGTAGGGGGGTGGGATGTGCAGGCTATCAAGGAATGTCCCCTCTGGTGAAACAGAATATGAACACTGCTGAAAATAGACTATTGCGTTCTAAAATTCAAAATTCACTTAAAGCTACCTCAAAATACAACATCTCTCCTTATTTAGATCCGTCAAACAACTCGGCCATTTGTCTTCCTATTAAACATTTGGTAATAATTCCAATCTTCAGTTCAAACAATCTTGAGCATGAGACGAAGAACTGAAGTCATTGCTTCATAACACAAATTAACACGTACCATGGTAAGATATATTCCAATTTATAGGATGCAATTTAGCCCGCCTTTTGGCCTGGCGCTCGTCTGTAATGCTAGAATGTACTGTAGCATAAGAGGCCTCGCTTCAATGTAGACACCAAAGTTCCCTCGAATATTTCCCTTGAAACCACACGTCATGCGAGACGAAGATTGCCACTCTTCATGGGTGGCTGAGTCAGGTATATCACTTTTGAGCCCTCCACACGTCAACCTGCTCGCGAATGGTGTTTAGTTTGCGTATCGAGTACATCAACATCCAATAAGTAGGCCAGGAACATGATCAAAGAAATACGTCCGACCTAGCCTGAACGACGACGAAGTTACTTGCCGAAGTCTGACCAAAACCGCAGCTGTTCTTAGTGAAATACTTGGATGAAGGATATCCAATGGTAAAAGATTTATTTCGCGGTCAAGAGTATTCCTATACAGGTGGAAGAAATCTAATGGCAATAAAGTTCCTATTTGCAATCTTTCAATGCGAGGAAAAAAACAGGAATTATTACCCAGAGATAGTATTATTTAAGTAGTTAGTTGATATCACCATCAATTTTGGACAAAAAGATTTGATATTATCAATACCATTGAGGAATTATAAAGGAGTATCTACGTAGCTAATACTAAACAGGCAAAATCACTGTAATCTTTAATTGCATAAATAATTAAGACCCATAATTACACAAAAAAGAGATCTCAAGACTTACTTAAACGCAAGCCTTTTTTTGGGGAGTAATATTTTCGAAATACACCTTAAACGTCCATTTCATATAAAAATACACTAATTGAGCCATAAATGATGTTTTTTAGCATAACTTTAGGGTCCTTTCGCTGGGTTTTCTGTTTTACGTGTTTGCACATTTTCCTCATTACGTTCGAGTTATTGAAATATATTCTCATAAAAACTCTCTACAACTTTTTGGTTAACGTTTTGGCATTAATAAATGCCATTTATATTTTTGATTGGGGGAATTTTCCCGTTATTCACACGATGTAGATACCAATTGTTTGAAAGCTATTGCAATAAGGATGATTTATACTCTGCTATAGGTCAATTACTGCATATGTCAAGCGCAAAGTGATTAGGGGGGTGCTTTAAGTAAGTTTGTATTTGACATGAGGTATATTTATTCTATTCCTGGATTATAAATATGCTAGCGGAGCACACTAATATATCCTGATATATGTCCGTCCGTCTTAGAATAACGTCCGAATCCTGTGTTATACCGTTTCTCCATTAAAATTAATTGCACTTTCAGCAGTACTTCTGTGGATAAGAAAATCCACTTAGTCTCAGGGATTCAACACCTTACATTGACACATCAAAACTATTGGTTTTACACCCAATATCTACAATATGTTGATCGATCTTACGTAAACATCTTGAAAATATGCTGGGTGTCACCATTTAAGTTGAATATTAGGAGGATATTAACAAAGCTGAGCCACACGTACTAGTAAGTCTAGGGAAACAATTGCTCTAAATGGAAAATCATTATTAACGCCTGATAAACCACTCCCAAATATGCCAGGTACTTGGTTCGATGAATTGACATGATTTTGGCTTTAATCTCTCTTTTCCTCAGCTAAGACCTAGTGGAAAGCATTTGATACCCTAAGACTTCGAAGGAGACACATTTATACTTCTTAAGTTCGGAGAACATCCTAAATATTAAGAAGCACCATCAGCTTAGATGAGTCCGTAATTTATTTCTCTATTTTCCAGCGAGGTACTTTAATGGTCCACTTCAAAGGACATTATTTACGCCGAGGCAAAAGGTGTAGCATTTTGTTGAAAAATATCTCGATATAAAAACAATAGATAAAAATTAAATTAAGCGATATTCATAAAATTAATATCGCTTTTTCTGGGTAACCCGGTAATGTATTTTAAACTGGTTCAGAGTATGTAAAAATATGGTGTAACAGTACAGGTATCTTTAGCTTCTACAAAATTAATGTGCCACAAAATAAGGAGCGAAGTATCCTAGGGAGAGTGTGAGAAACTAGATCAAATAACATAAATATTCCAGATGGAAGAGATATTTTTCCAATTCGGAATTCTACCTGTTGACAGGCTGCAGAGATACTTTATGATGTTAGGAAACTATTTGACTATTTAAAATGACAAATATAAAATATCTGATGTACAGAAAAAGGAATATCCATCACGGCAGAATATTAAGTACATAACAAAAACATATCGCAGAAATTAAGGTAGAAGAATATTGGAGGTAACTATTGCTGTAATTTTTAATGAATTACCTACAGAATTAAGATAATTACATGCGGTAAATGCTATTGACAGGACAATAGAAGCCTGGTTTTTACATGGGTGGAACTAGGGCTTGGAAAAAAAATTACATAGAACAGATGTCGTAGCATAACTGCAGCAGTTTATATCTATCTTTTTTTGTTTGTTTGGCACTTGCTATCAAGCCAGAACTGACTGTCTCACTATAATCAGAGCGAGTATTCAATTTGTACCTTTCCCTATTTATGCTACCATTGTACGTTATGACGATTGTTTGTAAATGTCTTTCGTATTGAAATTCACTATTGCACAAAATGAATAACGTACCGGAATTCTAAAAAATATGGTGAAAATTAAAACCAGCTCACAGTGTCAATTTCCCAGACCAGTGACGTTAAGTAATGGCGATTTGTAATTTTACACCAAATACCAACAAAACGGACTAGAGAGATGCTTAATCATTGAAAACCAAGAATAAACTTCAGATGACTTTTTCTTATATGAATTAAACATTAACGATACCACGTGCGAGATATTTAAAAATTATGGAAAAAGCTAATGCCTTTGGTTTATTATAAATGGAGTAGTTTTCCAGCGTGAGCCCTTTCTTCTTTTGCATAATTTTACATATTTTAACATACTTATAGCATATTTTTCCTTTTCAGCATTCATTTACATATCTCAAGGCAAGTTTCCCTTTAAATTTCCTAGGCCCGGTAATAACGGTGCTGCCGTATAAATATATATATATATATATATATATATATATATATATATATATATATATATATATATAAACTTATCTAACGAGAAAAATACGAGAAGTCTAGGTATCTTTCCAGCTTATGATACTAGGGTATGCACTTCTAAAAATTTTGTTTTTAACAAAGTTGATAAACTTCTTTTAGATAAATATTTTTAAGAGGCAATTATTCAAACGTATCAATAGTAACCATTACGGAATTATTTAGCAGGCAAACTAAGAATTAAGAACGAAATTTCATCTTCAATCCTCATCCCATTCAAGTAGAAACTACATTAAAAATGACAAGAACGCCCTTCTCATAAAATCTACTCGTTTTCTCGAAAGGCGCGAAAACATATGGATGTACTCAAGTCAATACTGGTTCTACAAAGAGTTAGGAATTTAAATCAGGTGTTTACACGCAGGTACAAGCCAATTCAGCGAAATAATGGGTGGCCAACGTAGGAGTGAGCAACCGAACTTGTTGGTTTTAAGGTTTGCTTGGCATTTGCGTTTCGTTCAGCATATGGTCTCTCCTTAGCCGTGTTCGATGCCCATCCAGGCTTCTCCTCTTCGTGGAAGTTTTTTATATCCATCAAATGATTCTGCTTTCACTTGATGGTTAGAAAAGAACCTAGAATGATAACTGCATCATCTTATGTTTGGCCGAAGGTTTCTTCAAAAATGAATGCCTTCGCTACGTAGTTTTTGCGGGATATCAGTCAGGTACAGTCAACATTCTCAGTAAGCAGAATGAAACTTTAACTCTCACAGAATTCTCAACACGTAATAGGATATTTCTAAAAATATAAACGTCATCATAAGTCAAGTCCTCAAAATCAAAGGAGATCCTATGGAATGTTAGGAGGAGGTCATGTGGGTGATAGAAAGAGGTGTACGACCGGAAATTGCCAGAAAGGTTACGTGAAAAGTCGGCGGAGGAGAAGGTTGGGCTAATTAAGTGAGGACACGAGATCTAACGAGAGAAAGAGAAGGAAAAGAACTAAAACAAAGGTCAAAGGTGGCACATGCTTGAAAATCTAAGCAAGCTCGGCGAGAATTCGATCAGGGCGCGTAGGCTTCGGTCATTTCCTGGGACGGGATAACTGTCAGGAGTTACACTGCATTGTTCGACTCGCTCGCTACTCAACCCTTTCTTTTTCCCTCTTACGGAAAACAAAGGCAAAAGTATGTTCCAATCGTCTTCTGCCTATTCCTTAAATTTATGATGGTTATACTAACCAACAAACTCTAGGCAAGTACATGGAACCCATGCCAAAAAACAAATATTAGAAAATCGAACAAAAAACATAGAATACCCACTCCAAAATACATCTGTGAAAACAGCTTTGGACGATAACGATTTATATCCTCAAATACAAACGGTAGTGGTCAGCGCTATAATATCTCCATCCAAACTAATCCTATTCTGCTACATAATTGAAGGAAAGAAAACTGTGCTAATTTTTAAATATTTTGAACTGTAATGAAACTTCTATCAGGCTTAATGTCGAAAAAATAAATCAATCATACCTTTGTTTTTAAGTGTCGAAAAGTAAAGGTAAATATTTAATTATCAAATTTTACATGGAAAAAATATTTGCGGTTTGACTAGTAGGTAACTAGCTAGTGAGGCCACTAAACGCAGTGATTACCAGGGTGCAATCTAACGAGGACTTTAAACGTTTAATTAACTTTTGTACGCACGTAACAGTCCTTGCTGCTAGGCCCTCATTTTCTCATTGCCCAGAACGAGTAAGAGTTGAAAATCGCCCTAGACACCACACCACAGGAGTTGCATAGACTGAGGTTCTCATGTTCTCCCCGTTTTCTACAACCAAGAACTAGTGAGCTAAAGAGAATTATTTCGGCTCTCTAATCGATTGATTTCAAGTATTCATCAAATGTTCAGTTTCAATGGACAAATTATTACGGCCGAATTAGTTACAATATGGAAATACTGCAAAGCTGGTCAGGAAATAAGATCACTTCGCCAGGAAGAAAATGATATTATTTTATTAAGTAAATAATCTACCGGTTAAAGTAGATTTTGAATGGACACAAACACCTAATAAATCTTGTGTGACTCCTGGCAAAACGCAATCCAGCAACTTTATATCGAGTCCCTCTTCATCTCTGTAAGCTTCCTTCCTATTATCATCACGTCTAACATTCCAACCCTATTCCTGCACTTTCCTTTTTTGCCTAAAATTCACCCCTCTATCACAGTCTTCAACATCCCCCTACCGATCAATACGTCCCTCATCAATTTTTTCCTGCCTCCATAGTATTTCTCCCAACAATCCCCTCTTGTCGCCCACCATACGGATCACTTTCCCCTTTGTTTTTTGTACGTCCATTTCACCTTCCCCATTCTTCTTCACACCCACATTTCAAAAGCCTCCATTCTACATCTATCCTCCTGCTTCAATGACCACATTTCCGCGCCGAACATAGCTACGCTCCATATCAAAGTTTTCACAAGTCTTTTCTTAATATCCTTACTCAACGTCCCTGTCATCAGTTTCCTCCTCCTTGTGAAAGCCTCTTTGCCTAGCGCAATTCTTCTCCATACGACCCTACTACCTTTTGTACAATTTTGTACAAAACACTGCCGAGATACGTATGTTCTACCTGTTCTAGTTTTTGCCCTATTATTTTTTGTTAGCCTTTTTCTTTCTGTAAAATCGCATAGCCTTCGTTTTATTTATATTGATTCTCATCCCATATCCCATCCCACTCAGTAGTCTTGGAACACCTTGGCCGACTGACAGACTAGAGCTTGGCCAACAGCAAACCTGATTTTTGAATTCCCCGCCGACTTTCATTCCAACCTCCAGTTCTTCCCATACCTCTTTAACCATGTCCTCCAACACCAACAGCACCGATGATAATGGACAACCCTGCCTACCTAACACTGCCCATCCGGATTCTCCGTTCACCACTCGCACCTGAGCAGTCTGAGATATGTACAGGTTGCGGATTAGCCTCCTGTCCCTCCTATCTCTTCCTATTTCCTGCAATATACTCATTAGTTCTCCTGAATTCACTCTATCAAACGCCTTTTTGAAATTTATGAAACAGGATATACGTCCTGGTTGGATTCCATTTTCTTCTCGATTACTGATTTCATTACTCGCGTAACACGCGCCTCGCTTAAAAGTATAACGCGTGCCTCTCTCCTTCCTGAACCCAAAATGAGCATCCCATTAGAAATCATTTGCCCTACTGTCTATCCTTTAGTTTAATGACCCTGAGAACCACTTCAGCAGCATGGGAAATGAAACTTATTTTCTGTAGTCTTCACATTAGGTAGCCTTTATCTCTTTCAGAATAGGAACTAACTTGTCAAACAAAAGTCTTCCAGCCAGATTCCTTAATCGTAGATGCTATGAATCAGTTAACGTGATATATCTAAGTTCAACAGATTCAGGCTTGAGGTCGTGGAAGTTCATCATAATGAAATAAGGACAATTTGCACTTTTCCACAGTTTATCAACTGTGGAAAAGTGCAAATTGTTCTTATTTCATTTTCATTAACATGATATATCCTTTTGATATTTAAATAAGTGAAAATAATTTTATAATATTTGCCATATTGACCAATAAAATCAGAACGTCAGTTGAGTAATCCTTACTTATTCCTGATATACTATGGCCTATGAAGAATAGTCACAGCAAACAAATACCTATTTGAAAAATTTAGGCTTTTGCTCCTATCTGGATTGCATGCTGGAGAGAATGGCTTTTGGCTTAAGTCACATTTTTAAATAGATAAAAATTGAAATGCTTTTCCAAGTGCAATTGCTTAAAAGTCGTCTACTAATGAGTGAAGAACATTAGATGCATAGAATAATATTCGTATGTGTATATGAATCTACAAAGGTGTAATTAGAAAACTGGAGTAGCTTTTTTTCTATGCGCTAGCGTACATACATAACTTATATGTTTCATAATTGTTTTTCACTTCGAAGTAGTGCACTCACTACAGGAAATCCCTCTCCCATTCCTCATTCTTCCTTCCTACCTTCATCCCGTTCGACATGTCTATCCTATCTCAACCCCTTCCCTTGCTTGCTTCATTTTCTCCCTTCTATCATAGTCTTAAAAATCCCGTCACACTGTCTTTTACATTTCTGTCATCAACATCAATATCCTCCAGCTGTTTGTACATGTACATGTTGTTAACTGCTTCGTCTCCATGATTTTTGGTTCCATGTAGACCTGAACAATTGCCGAGTTCGTTGGTTCTTTTACTTCATCTTATCACATTCTAAATCCCACCTGCTAAATGTTTTCTACGTTTTTCCTACACTAGTGCTCAGCAATACTGGCACCCTTTGGAATACTCAATTACTCTTCGTTTTATGATACTCTTTACCCATCACTCAAGTTATTTCCACTATCCTATAAAACATAAAAATAAAAATATCCGTTTTTATCATCTTTACCTCCCGCTTCACATTTTGTAATTACTCTGTCCTCGGCATCGCGCTAGCATCTCAAGTCCCTATTGTAACTGGTTCGGTCCTCTTCTTTCACGTCTTCTCTACCGCAATTGTCGATTTCACTTTGCAATGATTTCGTGAAATGAGCAGCGCGGAAACCTTGCTTCACCTGCTACTCGCCCATTGGGTCGAGTCCTGTATTTGCTAGGACTTATTCCAGTGCTTCTGTCAATCCTCGGTACAGGGGATTATAACTGAGATGGTTTCCAGTTGCCTTCCTCAATAGTGTCTTGATTTTGACACCATAATTCAAACGACCGCCCCACTGGTGTCAGATGTCAATGCAGCCGCGTCACTGACGAGCAGATGCTGTGCGGATTCCCATTTGCCTGGCTCCTAACCATTGGACTGTTTTGCATGGGTGACCCTACCAGGAGCAATTACCATTTTTCCCATCAGCACAACCCTAGTGATCATTAGAACGCACAAGGCATTCCACCACGTCAACGTTTAGGTCTAAGGGCTCCATTCTATATAATTCCCGAAATAGATTTTTTTTTAGATAAAATAATGATAGATAAAATTTTGATTGGATCTGTAAAAAATACACTGTTAAAATTAGATCAATAAATAAATATGCAACGATATGCAACGGAACTACTCATTATGCTACGGGATACGATTAGTCTTACTTAACGTTTTTTTTACTACATGTATCATCAAAATATTCCTATTTAACTTCTAGCATATGTAATAAATACATTGTAAATTTAAAATATCAATAATGAAGCAAGTAGCTATGTTTTAAATTGAATAAACTTTTCATCTGGGAAATAAATGCAAAATAAATCCTTAAATTCTAATACTTTTATTTTCTTGAGCATGTGACATGAAACTCAGCGACAAAGCGGGTTTACAAGGCTGTTATTTTACAATATGCCCTTCGATTAACAATAATGAGTTAACCAAATAACCGGTTTCCACGAGAAATTCTGAAACGCTGCAGTTTCCCCTGGTATATTTTATTACTTCTGATTGAATAATTGATACATGAAGAATTTGAAAATAATTTGTGGCATGCGCTTCAGACCCTCCTTTTTTTAAACATTTTCATTGATAATAATTTAATTTGCAATATATTACTGGAGTAAACAGTTGTGCATGTGCTCAGGAACCAGATCACTTACTTGCATACAGTACCTACAACTTTTAATCACTGCTCGATTCCTTTTGTGAGCTGCTGCTGGGAAACATTTAGTTTGAATGCATGGGATGACCAAAAGTTCTCAAAGTTTTTGTTTTAACAAAAATATTGATAACATAATTCTTGCATTTATAATTAATGAACATACATTTTTCAACAGTATAAAAATGATCTATCGTAATCCAAAGAACGCTAACATTGCTAGGGAAATCAACGCTACGTATTCTCTTACTCTAAAATTCATGGGTATTTATCGGTTAATGCACTGTTATGCAATTAAGTAAACACATTTTGATATTTATTTCATCCAAAAAATTTCATTATGGACTTATAATTTTTTTCTTCAATGATTGAATTTCTTTCAGATATTAGTAACTGGAATTGGGTAACCAAATATATCATTTTCAGACTGAAGAACGCAATGCTCAAGTAAAAAACGGAAACCGCATTGACTTCCATTGAAGCCTTCCTTTCTCGGGCGCCTCATGTTTTTCTTCCAACTATGATCATTTGTTATTCCGTCCAAGTACTTGCCGAAAATGCTCTTAACAAGGATGAATTCCTCAAATAATTTCCTTCCCACGCCAATAGTCGAGTGGCAACGGAACACACATGGACGAAAACTACTGTAAATCATGCACATGCCTGCCGCAGCCGGCGATATATATACTTTAAGTTGCGAGGCTGCCTGCTGAACATCCAAGAGGCGACATCCCACAAACTTATCTAAACTTCGCGAGAACTGGTGGGGACCGCTACCTCATTTCTCCTCCGCTTCCCCTCTTCAACTTACCCCTCTCCCCACACGACCCTACCACTCGGGCATCTGTCCTTCAGGCTGGGGCGCTGACGCCCCGACAAATTAGTACTACCTCGGTTAATCTATGCAGCGTAGGAGGCAGTGAGTTGATAAGATCGTTAGGTGCCTTTATGTACGAAAAATACACACTAGCAAACGCGTAAAGTGCTACGAAGTCGAGTAGGGTGCTTAAACAATTTCCTCTAAGCACTTGAATAGCAAAATTTAAATTGGCAATTAACAGACTTCATCCCTCCACTATGTCCATTCACTACGATAAAAATTACGTAAATAAATTATCTTCAACAGTAAACGAGTGATTGTCCAGAAAATTTTTAAGAGTTTTAAAGAATGTGGGATAGATATGGGAAATGAGTTTAGACGAGGTATTTTAGGAAATCACTAACCCAATGGGACTTAAGATTTTTATGTAAACCTCAAAACATTCATGAAAAATTATCTCAATATTAGAGCGCAATTTAAGAAAGGTGTAGGTGAGTTTAAGAGGTAAAATCCGCAATAAAGGTATTAGTATATAAACACGTACACTCGTATTTCATGCTCGCACAAAATTTATAATTTTACAACTCTCATTTCAGTATGAATAAATGGATAAGGGGCGTATTGATCGGAAGTGGGATGCTCAATACTGTAATAGAGGGGAGAATGCTTGGCAAACGTGGAAAGGGAAAGAACAGAGTAGGGATGATGGACGGGATGAAGAGGGACCTAATGTAGAGTAGGAGGATAGCTTTTGGGTTTTGTTAGGAGTAATACAATATTTATTTGGTAGTTGTGTCCATCCGAAAACCTACCTTAACCGGTAACCTAAATAATGATAATAGATGAACGCCACAGTTGAATATCCTGCAGACAGCAATAATCGAGACAGAGTGTTTTAAATACGAGATCATGATGCATCTATTGAAAAAATAACTCTAAAAATTTCTTTATAAAAAAAGAGAACGGAGTAAACTTGTCGTGATGGCATGATGTTTCCGTTTAGATCGAGGCCTGTTAAGGACACAATGCAAATGCTATGTGATATAATCGAAGCGCCCCTCTTCGCCGAGCATGTCTTCTTCTCCCGCTCTTAATCCCCTCTCAAAGAACAACGAGAAGGCCTCCACCACCACCTCAGAGGAGTCCCCGGAGCTAATCGCTTTCATTGGGGCCACTCATCTCCCCCTCCTTGGCGGGGGGGTGAGTCGGGGGTGGGCGGAGATGCTTGCCTGCCCCCTCCTCTGTAATTCCCTGCTAAATGTGCTTACGTAAAACAATTTTTCGTGGTTAAGGGGGTGCGGGTGCGAAGCGAGCGTCAGGGGGCACTGGATTGTCCCGCCATCCGTTAATTACGTGCCCTCTTGACTTACGACCTTAATTGTGAAGTATCATTCAAATTCATTCATTAGGGTCATAAATAAACGTCGAAAAGCGTTTAGAGAGCATTATTGTCTAAAAAGAACAATTAATGCCCGTGTTTTCCTCGAAGCTATAATATATCTTAGAACCTTTTACGACATTAAAGGAAGCATTTTGTTTCATGAGATTCCTCGACATCAAAGTCCGAATGCTTAATTTTAAAAATACCAATACATCCATAAAAAAAGCATACAGCAATTATTTCTATTTTTTTAAACGAAAAAATTCACCAGAATGATACTTTCTTAAATGCTCCTGAAAAAAACTTTGAGAGCTTAATCGTTGAATCGTTTTAGGTGCCGAAAATACGAGGGACAATTTCTGTGATTTTTACAAAAAGATTTGAAATCACTACTCACTATCGCATCATCCAGATAGGATTGGTTCACAGGTTCAAATGTCCAATTATCTTGCAAACTATTCCTCAGAGCACAAAAGATTAAATTATAATGCGATAATTTTTTCGAATAGATGGTCATTAAAAATTCACAGACCTACATTTAGCAGTAGGTGATCCTCTGTTCAACAGAGGATTCATCAGGGTGGATTATGCAGGTATTTTAAAAAAAATGAAAACGTTTTCACCTAGTACTTCAGGGAATTTGAGACCTGAAAGTGCGGAACAACGTTTATTGCCTCTTTTATTGCAGCCGGGGAAAACCTATTCCGCAGAACGCTTTTCGTCGTTTCAAGGTTAATTATCCGAGATTGGATTTCAGGAATTAGTTTTCATGTCCCGAGAACAAAATCTTCATGCTCCGTATTATGACATTAACTCTTGTTCTTCGGTCGCTTTTTCACGGTTCTTTAATGGAAAATGTTAAATGAGGGCAATCAGCAAGAAAGAAGTAATAATTTTAAATTTTTTTTAATTTCTTAATTCACGTAAATTTCATTTTCCCTCGTCATTCCTGCGAGGGTTTTCGGGAAAGGAAATATTGTAACGTACGAATTATTTGGGATAACTGAAATTATTGTTTTAGATACCTCTCCCTAGATAAATGAAAAACACTAAAATACGTCTAAATTGTGGTAGGTAATGTCATTTTTATGGAAAGAAAATATATTCTCCTTTCCAGCACGAAAAATAGCTCCAATAAAAATTTCAACAAATGAATAAGCGCTTGCAGCTGCATTAAGGCAAAAGTGTGTTAATTTCCGTTCACGCTTAATGCGACGTTTTTCTCTCGATTTACCACTTTTCAAAGACCAGGTGAGAAACCAAATAATTCCTAGAGTGATTTACCATCACCTTCCCCATTTGGCGAATAATATTTTAAGGAGATTTGTGGAAAGACATGCAGATATCTAACTGGGAAGACCATTCAGCTGTCGAACGACTCAGACCCAGGATCTAATAAATTTATGCCTCCGAATACGAATCGCATATTAACGCGGAATTTCCAAGCGCTGTTAAGATTAAAATTATGTAGACCTCAGAGCTAACTATCGCGCCATTGAAGGGCGTGGCCCTGTGTCTAACGATGAAAGCAGAGAGAGAAGGATAAACAGACGTCAGGCTATAAGATACTTTTAAAATAAAGGCGTAATACTTGTAAAAGAAATAAAAAAGATATTAAAATGAGATGACCCGACTGAAAAAGTCAATTTTCATAATAGAAGAATGGCTAAAAATGGCTTGGTTATCTTAATATTTTTATGAGTGAGGGAAAAAATGTGGAAAGATAGAAACAGATAAACACCAAGATGAGGGATGGAAACAAAAGTTAATCACCAAGTGACCACTCAATTTACATCTCATTCAATCTTACTTCTTTCAACCAATAGCCCCCGCCTCGTTTTCCTTATTCCATTCGCCCAGTTCATTCCCAAAGTTACCAAAGAAAAAGTTAAGAATCACCTTCCTGTGAAGATGGCCGGTATAAAATGATCAATCTAATTACATGTTTTTATTTATTACTCTATTCTTGTACAGGATGGTCAAGGAGGATGACTTCTGCTTAGAATGGAGAATAATATTGGTAAATTATAAGAAGGGAAACGATTCATAATATAAATACTTGATAATGGCAGAGTTCCTTGTTAATACCCTCAAATGTGAATTTTTTAAGTACCTAAATACATATACGCAAGTACCATTTACATTAACCTGGTAAGCAAAGAAATAACTAAGGAAATAATTACAGGAATGACTTAGAAAGCATTACTTTGCACAATCGAAACTCACTAAGAACAAATAATAATCATCTGTCGATACGGTAAGATCGTTATGTATAAATAATTGGCAGTATCCACTACGTCATACCGGTAGAATATTTGCAAACCAGCTATGTAAAGGCTAAAATCCTTTCGTTGGAACAGTTCCTTCTCTGAACCCCGGGTCCCTCTTCAGGATACTCCTCCAAAAGACTTTCTCGCCTGTTTTCATACGCTCTCGAACAAAAAAACCGGATCGGTTTTCCAAGCCGAAGGTCCCTTTCGTAAAGCGCAACGATCAACAACTCACGATTCGATGCAGAGTATAATAACAGCATTCATAACACGCCGGTGGCATAAAAGCTTGGCGGACGGTTGAGCCGTGATGCAAGCTGAAGAGGGCGACTTTCGATAACGGGGCGCCGGGAAGTGACTGGGGAGGATGATGGTCGAGGGCGTCAGAGTCCCCGCTCGACGCGCCGGGAGGACGGGTGGCTTCCGGTGAGTGTGACTAAGGGAGGAGGGTGGGCGCGGCGGCCGTAATCGCCCCTCCACCTCACGATGCATGTCGCTGCGACGACGCCGGCGTGCGATAGGCTTGCGCTAGGGGGAAGGAGGAAGTGGCTATCGACGACCGCCGTCTCCTCAGGGTTTGCAGAGGGTACTCGCGCATCGACATAATTTTGACCATCTACAATCCGATACGCATAACTTATGGCCATTGGGATTGCCTGCCAACGGTCAACGATATCTCTGTCTCAAGTCGGTTCGAGAATCGCCGCCACGCAATGGAAGATAATTCCAGGTACGCCGTCACGAAGCAGGAAAATGGTAGAAATAAGCAGGGCACATACAGTTATTTTGCATATTTTACCAATAAAGGATAGCTCAAAATAGAAGGGCACGATTGCCAAAAAAAGGAAAATATTCGTGTTTTTGAATGAATTTATTAATTAGTAAAGTATTCATAAATTAACACCCGACGGGTAAATTTGAAATATAAATAGTTATAAAAGGGAATAACTGTGACAACGATTTGGTACATCCACAGTTGACAAGTGTTTCAGTTTCCTTGAGAGCCATCACAAATTTCGTTTTAAGAGTGCTTTGAGCACCGCACCTGTGACTTCAAGAAATTCGCCACAATTGCCGACTAACTCAAATTGAAGCTCTATTGATAACTGTAACACTAATAGGCAACTTTTTCATAGCACTATCTATTTAAACTAGCAGGGTTTCTTAATGGCAGTTCCCTCCCCAGTCGGAAATAATGGTATCAGACCTGTTTGTCAAGGTCTGAGTAAATGAAACATTGAAATATCCACGCTTCCCTAAGGAAAATCCATTTTCCAGATGGTGATTTCAGATAAGGAATACTTTTAAAAGTACATCGCCTTAAAAAAATCCCATAAACCAAAGAATAATCACAAAGTAAAACATGTGAAAGCATAAATTATGGAAGTCCATGCTGGACGTAGTTATACGTTGCTTAATTTTCTCCTCCAATTTTTTGAAATCGTAACGCATGGATATAAATGTATGGTTTTGTAGAGGTGTTTTCTCCAAATCTGCAAGAATTTACGAGACATGAATGCAAACCTTCCATTTTCAAGATTTTCTATCTCCTATATTTTTTCTCCTTACTTTTCCACGATTCCATTATTTTTCAATGTTTTATTTTGCGTTGTTTATTTAAAATAGATTCACCTGACTTCATGAATTTCGCAAAATTCATATTTTTGGGAAATGCAACTATATCTAGCACATACTGGCTAAAGGGCATATTTTTTTAGCTGCCGCTGTACCTGTAGAATCGAACCATCACTGTTGTGTTTTAACGATTCCCGTCCGGCTCTTTGCTGTTAATCGCCGCATCTGTAAATAGCACGTTGTGGCAAGAAATTAAAGAAGTTTATAAGATGCAGTTGGCGAATACAAACCGAAATGGATGAGCAATATACCTGCGGAAGTGGTTATTAAAACAGGAAAAAATAAAAAGGCGTTAGATTATCCAGAAAAAACTCACTCATATTATCCTGGATAAGTATATAATTTAATTTTACAACTAACATGCCCACAGGGCTAACCATCTTTTCTCCTGAGCGATGTGAACCAACTTCTAAATTATTTTGCAGAGATCTTGAAAGGTCTCTTCTTCAGTCCTGGACTTCGGAGTCATCTCATAGCTCATAACTACGCCTTAACTCTGACATTCCAGCAACGTCATTTAGATGTTCTTATCGCAAAATACACACGCATCTTAACAGGTAAGAGTTCAAAAACTCATTAAGCCAACACCACCGGTTCCATTTTTAGGCGAAGTAACCAAGTCAAAAGAAACTGATTACAAATTAACATGCCAACGGTAAAAATGGATAATTGAACTGTAAAAATGGATACTTAAACTAAAGTGTTACTATTGGTTTTGAAAAACGAAAACCTTTTATGGAAAATCACATTTTCCCATCATCAAAGGATAACTGGACATATACAGGTAACAAATGGTACGTGCATGTTATTCACCGAGGACTGAATATAAAATTTATCAGAGGCAGTTATGGCGCACACAACGAAATGAACGGCTTAATCCCTCATTTATTCAGGAAGAGGACAAGGCTGAATTCAGCTGAATTTCGTCAGTGTGACGCTTGTGCTGACAGGAAGCAGGTCGACGGGGAGGGTCAGCGAGATGAAAGGGTGAACCAGGAAAGGCGACGACATCGTAAGAAACTCACGAAGGAAAACATGAGAATGGGATGTGATAAGGAAGAATGGGGTACGACGAGCCAGCGCCCTGAGGGAGGGGGAGGGGGGGAAGAGAGTTGGTGGAGGTGGTGATAAAAGGCGTCAGTAGGAAATGGGTGGGGTGGGGAGTGCTTTGAAGGGCCGAGCCGATGCGGTGTAAACGACATTAAGAGGATGCGGATGAGGGGGGGGGGTTGCGGTGGGGAGGGGAAGAGGGGGTGGGGACGGCATGATACACGCCGTGGGTTTGAGGTTCGAAGGATGGCGCGCGGGCGAGTGAAGGGGGGGATGTGTGCAGAAGGGACGGCGGTATAATAATGAAGGCTCTGCGGGCGAAGGGGTGGATGATTGGAGGGCGAGAGAGAGACGGAAGGAGATTACGGTGAGGGCGAGGACGGAATGAGGGTGTGAGGGAACGTGAGAGTTTGTAAAGAATGGGAAGTTTGGAAGGGAGAGGAGTGGATGGCGAAGGGCCCTTAAGGGCAGCGGCGAAGGGAGATGAGATGCGTGAATATGAGGTGGAAAAACGTTGAAGGCGGCCGAAAGCACATTTACAGAACTACTGAACCTCTGGGCTTAGAAATGATGAGGGACGCCTAGGTTTCAAAGAATTAGAAATTACGCGAAATAGTGTGCCAGGCCAATACAGAAATGAGAAGGAAATTGAACCATATGAAACCATATTGACCTACCAAAACCTTACTCATTTGGACAAAGCGATCATTTTAATAGCTTAATATTCATTCTAAACTCTCAGCTAAAAACTTACGTAGGATTTATAATATATAAATTGAATGTTTTCTTCTAATATTTAAATATTTATTTTAACCATATATTTATTCACCTCTTTTTTCTGTTTGGCTAACCTGCTACTTCGTACTACATCTACATAATCTACATAATACCCCGCAAGCCGCCGCAAGGGCGTGTGGCGGGGGAATATACTAAGTATACATCTTTGCACTGAGTGAGTTCAGTGCGGTAATACGCACACATAACATCTCTTATAGTTTCGTAGAGATTTTAACTTAAATAAATACCTGAAGTATCCTAGATAAATAATAAAGCGTTTAATGTTTTAGCGTTTCAATGAAGACACCATCAATATGCTCCTAGTATGAGCACCTGAGGATATTCGTATTTTCAAAAATTAACAAAAACTTTTTAGCAATTCATATAACAATTACATACACATACCTCAGCGAGCTCGAAATCCCTGAATTAAGATAATACTAATTTTAATTTCTACGTGTCCAGTCCTGGATGGATGGGCGGCGCAAAACATTCTTTCGCGTCTTTTATTTAATTTTCGATAAAAAAATTTGTCACGTAGTATCGTGTCGAGGATTCTTATAGGTTGACATCAATATTCACGTCAAAACGTGATAAAATTATTGAAAATATCATTAAAGAAGATTTCAAGCAACTCGGAATATTCTCGCAATTCTCAAACTAACTTTAATTCTCCCACTTTTCTTTCCACCTGATTCAGAATACGGACGGCATCGGAGCTGTGTAAAAAAAACCCACTCGTTACCATCTTTCAACAGTACATCAAAAATCCTTCGACGGCGGCATTCTGTCATTCGGGCGCGGTGTATAAGTCAGAGCGGCGCAATATTTCACGCAAAGAGTTCGAAGAGAGACAAAAGCAATGGGTCAGGTAGGAGGGCGTTGACAAGGAGGTGTAAAGGTGGAAAAGATAAATGACGGGCAATAAGAAGTGGATCAATAGTGTGGGCTGCCAGCGGGGGCTTCGTTCTTGGAATTTCATGTTCGTCTATCGCACTTTGGGGCTTACGAGTGTGACAGGGAATTCGCGAGGCGAAAGGGTTGAGAGGTGGTTTCAGATAACAGAAGGAGTGACGGTTTATGAACAATCATGGCCAAAAGTAAAAACGGCTCAAACACTGAAAAACACTTCACACCTGTACTCGGTATTTCAATGCAAGACATGAGAGAAACATTTCTAAATCGCAAATACGATACAAAAATTCTATTTATAGACGGTTAAAAATGTCTTTCATTTCAAAGAAAACGCTTCTTAGAATCATTGTAACTTTGTTGTAAAGCGTTTGGCGATCGGCATTGGAGTACGGATCAAAATATTTCGCGTGAAGCCTTCAACATTATAGATATGTAAAAGACCATGGTACTTAAATCAAAATTGCGGCTTCCGTTGACGTCCATTTTAGAAATTTTACCTAATCAAGTTTTGCGTTGACCTATTACCGTATGGAGTCTCTAGAGACCTCTGAAAGACTGCACCGAGGCCAGGAATTCTCTACGACTTTCCTCTTTTTTAGTATTTACTGTTTCAATCATTATAACAGATGATAAACGAAAATTAAATTAAAAAGATTATTTCGAGAGTTCTCGGTAAATGCGATTTCTCATTCTCGATTCAGGAAGGCTAGAAAATGTAGGGAATTTAAAAACCACTCTTTCGTCCCTCACCATATCTAGGATGTCGTTATATTTCCTATTCGTCCATTTTACTTGTATCATTCTTCTGAAAAACCACATCTCAAAACCTTTCAACTTACGCCCATCACCATTTTAATTTGACCAAGTCTCACGTCCGTGTCAGCAATTCCCTCCTTCGGGTGAAATATTCTATGCATGACGCAATCCTGCTCCTTAAATCCTTTCAACTCGGTCGAAGACACCTCCGAGATACGTAAACTTTTCCACCTCCTCTAGTTTCCGATCTTCTATTTTCACGGGGAGAAAATCAAATAGGGCACTTGAACTAAGAAGAGGAATGTGCACAGGCACCGTCCAAAGTCAACACTTCACTTGACTTTGGACGGTGCCTGTGCACATTCCTCTTCTTAGTTCAAGTGCCCTATTTGATTTTCTCCCCGTTGATGGTCACCTGTGTGACCGAAATACCGGTATAGGAGTTTCTTCTTAATTATTTTTATTGGCCTTAGGATCTTCTTTCTTGAGATTATTACTTTAACAGCCAATAGCTCCACATCTTCCATTTTCTATTTTCACGTTTCCCTTGCTATTCATCTTTCTCGAAAACCTCCTAAGCTAATGCTGTTCTTACTTCGATTAGAATCCCATTACTGCCACACTGCTGAAATGACAATATTGATTTTGTAATTTCGCATAGTTTAGCGGAATTACAAATTCAATAAATTCATGTCATTATGTTACGTAAATTTCATAATGGTACGCCGGAGCCAACAAATTTTACTACCACACCGACTTTCTCATTAGCTTGGCAAAGAAGTAGTAGTAGTAGTTTTGAGGGGAGGCGACCGACAGCTAAGGTCATTTGCGCCATAGGGGAAGGACAGGAAAGGATGAAGGGTGGAGAGAAACCCGGCGTCGGCATTAGCCTACTCTTTACGAAAGACGCCAAGGGGTCCGCGGCTTAACGTCCCATCCGACGGACGGCGTACTCACTCAAAGTGCCCTCCACAAAGCACCTCAAGTAGGGATCGAGATACCTCTGAAAAATATTCAACACCGCCGGGATTTGAACCCGCGCCCTCAGGGTGGGAAGCCAGTACGTTAGCCCCCGCACCATCTCGATCCCCACTTGGCAAAGAAATACCCCTTTACTGGCAAACTACAGCTTTATCATTCGCAAATCTGATTTAATGAACTCCTCACTGACTTTCATTCCCCTATTTAGTTCTTGCCATGGTTCTTTAACCATTTCGTCCACATAAAATTTGAAAAGGAGAGTTGATAATGGACACATTGGGGCTTATTCCTCCCCCAATCACTGCCCATTCCAATTGTTACTTCGCTATTTATACATGAACAGTCTGGATATGCACAGGTTGTGGATACGTCTACTCTCCCTCCAATTTGCTCCTATTCCCAATAATACAAATATTAATCCTATCCAATTCACTCAAAGGAATGACTAATCAAAATATATGAAATCGATACATTCCGATTGTATTATATAAATACATCTCTCTATTGGTTGCCTCATTACTAATATGGCACCACGCGTGTCTATCCCCTTCTGGTATTCAAACTGATCTCCTCTAAGTAATCATTTGCCCTCTTCTCTATCCTCTCACTGATGACCCGGAGTACCCCTTTACCTTCCTGCGCAATCAAATATATTGGTCCATAGCCTTCGCATAAGGGAGGGAACCTTTCTCATTTTGAGATGGGAACTTACACACAACTGACGATCATCCGGCGAAAACCCCCATCATAAATGCAATGCATTCTCCAATAAAAATCTTCCTTTCCCTTTTTCCAAAGTCCTTGAAGTAGTTCTGCGGGAATTTCATCCACCCCCAAGACGTTACTTGATTTCAATTCCCTAAATGCCCTTTCTATCTCGCTATCATGTGTGCCTGATTCTAGGGTATCCCTCTAAAGTTATATTCCCTTCCAATGGCTAAAATTGTTGGCCGTCTGGATCTCCTTATAACTTGGATCCTCTATGAATTATTTCTATCCCTGTCGAATCTTTCCAGATCCTAAAATTAATTTATCTGCCTCACCTTTAAGAATATGCGTGTATTTTCCTTTTAACCTCCTGTTAGGCCAATCAGCTCTCCGTACATTATACTCATTTCGCCCATCCTCTCCAAACTTTCAAGTCTTACATCATTCCTTTTAGGCCCTATTAGTTAATCGCTCCAGTTTGATATTTATCTCTTTCTACTTCATCCTTCCCAATTCTCTCCTTATACTCTTCTGTTTTCTTCTCTCACTCACATTCCTAATCAAAACGTTAGTAATCCATGGTTTCGCTGACCTTTTCCAATTAGCTGTTCATATAGTTTCGTTTGAAACTTTCGTAAAACCTTAAAAGATAAATTTTCCCATCTTTTGTCTACTGTACTTGTATCGCTACCCTCGCTAATGAATCATTCCTCTGCCTTTTAGTATTCCCTTTTTTCATCCTGGAAACTACACTGCATATATGAAATGAAATAGTCTCCTTATTCTGTTACTCCATTGCAGAATTTAATATGGTGAAGATCTGCAGCATTAGGCATATTAAAATATGTAATAAAACCTACAGCAACAGACTGCAAATTCGCAAGCAATGTACTAAAATGAAATAACAATTAAGTAAATGATAAGAAATCGTTTACATAAATATTGATGAATAAAATTAGGAAAACGGTTATCTCCCAGGAATATCAGCTAAAATAGCCTTATGCGATGTTTCCTACAGTTATAATAACAATTTTATGCCGAGTTCATCCCTGGATTTGAGAATCAAAGGTATTCATCCTACCTTTCCTGACGTATTTCCAATTCTGTAAACTACTCAGCATTTGAAACACCATTAAGTAAGAAAATACTCGACTGGTATCTTTAGAGAATTAAAGTATTTTAAGATAGCTTTGTTTATCCAGAAGCCTCATTTTAGGTTTAACGATATTTTCACGTTTTATAGATTACATTTTTCGTTCGTTCACTATATTTATTAGGGAATTGGGCAACTTCCTTAGTTTTTGAATGAAAAATTGATTTTTCTATGTTTCGGGTCATAAATCCCCAAATCGAGTTGAAGAAGATCAACCAAACAACGGGGAAAAAATAACTACAGTTTAAGTCATTTTGCTTCCAGTTACTCTGTAATGTTCCCTCTAACAGGCAGAACAACACCGAGCAGCTCAGACACGGAATCAAATTTGAGTTAATGTGATTCCGTCTCTGAGTCGGCTTAATTTTCGCTGACGAAATTGAAATTTAAGAATCAGGAACCAATAAAATCTTTTCAACAAAAGTACCAAGCTAAAAAATAAACAGCGAGAAAGTGGTCAAGTTAGATAATAACCCCAAATAAGCCTTTCCTTATAGACATATTTTTCGAGAACTGGATGGATCAAAAGGCTCTTCAATCTTCAATCAATAAATTAAAGTAGTTAAAGATATAAATGAATCAGCCCAAATTAATGTACGAGGGTTATTTTTTACGGTACGTTAGAGGTGTCACAAAAAATATTCGTCAGAAAAAGCCGCCACCTGGGAATTAAACTACCTGACGACGGCGGTCTTCAGTTCCTCATCGTCTTCAAACCGTTGTCCATCAAGCCACTTTTTCAAGGGCAAGATGTGGAAAAGGTCGAAAGGTGCATTATCGGAACTGTCAATAGCAGCTCAAACAAGGCTAGTCAACTCAAAATTCTTCACTCATTATGTTGGTCGGTAAGAATATTTGACTCTCACATTACACAAAACTGTTGGTACCCTAGCTTTTCTGATCTGCCAATATTTAAATATAAATAAACGGCCATTACTTTTCCAATATGCCCCGTATATTATGCCGAAGGAATGACAATTGACGCGATTAAATGTAATGTACTGTTAAATAAGTCGTTAAGCGATAACAGCTTCCTACAGATTACAAAAAACGTATAAAGTTATACGAATGGTGAAGTTAAGAAGTTTTATAAAACGTTATACAAGATCACTAACTCGGCTTTTTCTGTTGTTAATCCACTAAGTTATAACTATTTCTTTACTGCACAAATATTGATGAGCCTTTTCAGAACGTGCATCTCTTAGCTGAAAGAATCCCATACAATATCAAAAAAATCTCAATTTCATACAGTGGCAGAAATTCTATCTGGAATTCTAGACATTGCATTGCATCCAGTGAGCATAGTGATGCCTGGAGCACATTCTGGAGTAGAAGTTTCCGATTGGCCCTACTTAAGAGTCATTTAGTATTATAGAAAACTATATTTTGTATCGCTCAAAGAAATGCCGAAAAAATACCACCGCCAATTTGCTTTAGTACTCTGACTTTACTACAAAGCATAGTGTAGAACAATACTTCCGGTGAGAGCGTAGTTTCGATAAGCCGAGATAATTACACCTACAGTTGTACCTGCAAAAACGGTGTACGTACAGAAGAATTACATCTGAAAAGAGGATTATGCTTTCATGAAATTCATTTAAATACAGCTGGACACAAAATATTAGATAAAGTGTTTGCGTTTTATTTGAATTAAGAAATAAGTAGTTAGAAACTAAAATTTTTTTAAAAAAGAAAGTTAAGTGTGTACAAATATTGCTTCTGAGTTGACTGGATGAAATGGCAGAAGTGTCAACTTTTACAAAATAATACCTTCTCTTAAGTACGGGAAAAAACCGATTTCGTCAACCATTTAGTTTGACTGAGTTTAAAGCAGAGCACACCTGAATCACTCGAGTAAACTAATGCAGTACCTAGCCCATGAAGAAACTATTCCTTTCGTTAGTTTCGCGTAAAAATACGTCGAATTTCACAGATTATGGAATTGAATTCGAGGTGTGTTTAAATTACTCCGGCAAAACGACAAAAAACGGCACTGCTGCAGAAAATACGACCAGAGTAAAAATACCGAAATGGACGCCCTAATGCTAAGCTAGCTATCCCAACTCCTTCATTCATGAACAGAGGTTAGCATGAATTCGAGCCCAATGCCAGAACATTTACCAAACCTTTGATTTATGAGATCCGAGGGGAAGTATATTCCCACATCAAATATCTCTGCTGGTGTTCAGCGTGGTTCAAAAAAAACTTGGGAAAAGGAAGTATCTAGATGCCCTTAGCCATCTCGTTTGTATCTCAATGGCTATCAGAGGCATTAACCACCCTATGGTATTGCTCACATACGTCTGTGCTAGTCAATTACCCTAGCAATAAAGATAAGGGAAAACCCTATCTTTAGACGTAGGAATCGAGGAAATTCCCTCCAACTCCAAGATTAAATCTCAGCAAACTCAAAAAACAACCCCTTTTTATTTATTGGTACTTCATACGCCAAAAGAATATTACCTGTTATTACTGTACTAGTACTAATAGACTTAAACGTATAATAATAAGGGTGAAATATTTTATACAGGTATACGCCACTTTAAAATTAAATGCTGTTCTTAGACAAGAATGAATTTCTTGATTTTCTTATTCCAGGATCTTTCTAATTCATCTATATTTATAAAAAGGTTTACCACCCTATAGATTTAACGCGCTGAAAGCATCCGAACAGAAATTTAGTAGTCTCACTATTGATAGCGTGATCACGTGTAGCAAATTGCACCAGTGGATGTTTCTGTAACGCACGAGGTACTTTTGGCATGAGCTAATCCTAGACAAACATAGAGAAGGTCTCCTGCAAAACGCCATTCTGGTGCGCAGTACGTCTGCTAAGTAGGTTCATTTTTCTGCTTCCTCCAAGCACATGATTACACCAGACGGAGTGCCGTTGTTTCACATTTCGGCTTCAAACCCCAGGACTATTTCAACATTTCGTCGCATTTTCTCCAAATATTAACAGAATTCTTAGTCGTATGATTTTGTTACTCTTGGAGAAAAGTTATTCTCCTCACCCCAGCAAATATTAAATGAGTAATTTAATGGGTGAGAAAAGCTCTTCACAGCACACATATCCTTCGTGGTTTGGGCGATCAATAATACGGACTAAGTGTCTGTAATGCCTTACACACAAAATAAATATCGGATTGCAGTCGATGACAGCTAAGTATTTTTCAGGGCACATTCCAGGCACTCAGATTTGGAAGTAGGTTTTTTTGCTGTCGTACTTCTGTTCACCCCATTTTTCAAAAATGAAATGCAATGGAGGGTAAGAAAAGGTACCCTGATCCAGCAGAGCACACTTCGCCATACTTTTTGCTGTCGCTGTTCTCTAACTTGGTATCGAAATGTTTCAAAAGCATCACAGTATTTTCCGCAAATTTGGCCCTCCATATAAGCATGTGTGCTAATCAAGTTTTCTATTAATAAAATGAATACTTTCACTTTGAATACACGCAGTTTCAAATCGAATAAATACAGATTTTCGTCGAATACATGCTCCAATACTATCGATTAATCAAGACATTTTCCACCAAAAGAAATTTTTATTCTTGAACCACCAACTTAGAGTGGAATTATTCTCAATGAAAGCCATCAAAAGTATTTATTTTTCCAGCTTTAATATTTTTATTTGTAGAAAATAATCCATTTTAAATATAATGAATTATTTTCACTGTGCCCGAAATATGATACTCTTAGGCAGAATAACGAATCATTGAGCTGGGTATGGATTAACAGAGAAATCCAATCAGACATCATCCTGAAGATACAATTTCTAGAGGCATTTTAAAAAGTGACGTCGAAAAAGATAGCTGTTATGAATTAAATAGATTCTGTAACCCAGTTATCTATGATTAAAGAGCATTTTTAATATGAGACAAACTCCCTAATGGCAAGGTTCATTGCCACTGAAAGTCAGAGGGCATTTCTGTAGCTACCAGGGTATGGAATAACGAACAAACGAAGTTATTTACCAGATCTACGAATGCGCTTACATGGCAGCGAGCTTATAATATGCGCGATTTGCTTTGAATCGTAAGATTAAAATGGAAAGTTCGCATAAAGAATAATTAATACTGAGACAAATTATTGATGAACGATTTTAATTGGAGATCACATCGTCCACGGATGAAGACTAATTAAATATTCACAGAGAGATGAACCAGCATTCAAATTGCAAATCAACCATGATTCATGAGAAGCCAACTGCACGTTCCAACATATACTCGTACACTTATAAATTCATGCATGCATCAATATTTTTACGAGTCCATCATAAACATATTTTAATATTCAATAAGTAAGCTGCCACATTTTCAGGCATAAGCAGCAATACAATATGTTTAGCAAGACGGCAAGGGAAATTGCGCTTCCCCATCATGGGTGACGCTTGGGAGAGGATGTGCTGTGAGGAACTTCTTCATGTTTTGGTAAAAGAAATGCATGTTGGTTTTGGTAAAAGAAATGCATGATGTGGCTGCGCAAATTATACAGCATATAAAATGAAAGATTGCATTAGTTATAGATGGTATGTGCTAGATAGAGGAAGGAGTTAATTACTGCCACCTTAAATAAAATTACAAACTAAAAGTTAGTGCAAACGCACACATGGAACAGAAATGTGTACGGCCCAAATACTTGATCGGTGATGATATGCGTAGATGGCACCCTTTTGAGATGTGTGTTTGCATAATAATGTAGGAACTTAAGTAGATGGGACGAAAAATGACGATTAAGTTCTGTGTAAGTCAGGAGAAGATGGGAGGGGAGACGGCTGTTGGGAGAAACTTGACGAGGCCAGGAAAAATAGATTCAGAAGGTTCTGAGAGGCAATGGAATGCGGAAAAGGGAAGGAGATGGATGAGAATAATCAAAAATCGAAGTAAGAATAAAAGGAAAAGACATTTTGGAGGGAATTAAGCACAGTCAGAAGCATCGAGCTAAAAAATAAGTTATCGTGATATATATTCGAAATATTTTTTGTCATGATAAGGTCTGGAAATAGAATATTGTGTGTTGTCACTGTCCATCAAAAACCTGCCGTAACCCGATAATAGTATACTTATATTAAAAATATGCACAAACTTCTGACTGTAGAGTATCGTAGAATGACACATCAATTTAAAAGAATGCATAAAATAATTTAATGTGCATTTCAACAAAAGGGCTTAGATAAATTGTTCACGAACAATGCTGGAAAAGGAAAGCTTGTCTAAGTTTTATTTTTTCAGAAGGAAATAAGGTCCGATTCCATGCAATAGTCAAACAGACGTAAAAATGTAATCAAGGGGCATATTTCGTATCATAATAAATTGTATTTCAATCCCTAGCGAAACAAAAAATGTTTAATAACACAATATTACCAATTAAGAGATCTTTCATCTGTATGATTTACGGTTCAAACGTTTCATTCAACAGCCATTACCAGTAGACTCATGATTCATTGCAAATTAAAATACTTCTTGGAGAAGAGCCACTTAACTGGCCTTATTGCACTAATTCTCTGTATGACAACATCCACGTTCAGGTAGGCTATAAAGACTTCACAGAAGGTGCATCCGTTAAAATTATTGTTTGGAGAATAGCCACTTAACTAGTTTTATTAGATATACCGGTTCCCAGAACGACAGTAGCAATGTTAATGAGTGTCGTAAAAATCTCATAATACGGTTGCGTTCAGATTGTAACGAACATTTCAGTACTTACCATAAACGTTTGATTCAGAGAGAATATTCAGTGAAGTAAAAAGTCCTTACCTGCAAAAGAAGATAAAACTGAATTACAGAGAGTAAGAGATTAAATAATACGTCCATTACCTTTTAAACATATGGGAATTTAACAGAGAAATAATGAGGAATACAAATTCGAATTACATTCTAACAAATCGATCATTTTTGCCTAGTGTGTCAACAAAAATAGTGTTTGTTTGCTGCTGCTGAAGTTCTAAAACACATTAATTAATCTAAAACCCATTTCACAGCATATTTTTTCTCATCGTATGTTTTACATGTCGGGTTTACCATCGGAATTATTATTCCGAATATATTGCGTTAAAAGAAAAAACCTAATTTACCGTAAATATTTACGTATATATTTCTTAACCTTTTACAATAAATATACGAGGGTCATCCGGAAAGTAGTACCCGTTCGTGAAATAAAGACACAAAAGTAAATATTAACAAACATAAAAAATTTTATTTGAAAGAGGATACTTTAAACTACTTCTCAACATAATCTCCAAGCAAATTAAGGCATTTGTCATAACGTGTGACAAGTTTCTGTATTCCTGCTGCATAGTCCTTCGCCGCCAGCTCATTGAGATACGCGAGGGACCCATCTTGCACAAATTTTTGCATAATGCAGATGGTGTTTAACAATTTCATGAACAATTGTTCGAGAAACATTGGGAAAATGCTCACAGATGTCATCAATTGTGACGCGCCGATCGTTCCTCACGAATTCGTCAACTGAGCTCACCAGTTGGTCTGTAATGACAGACGGTCTCTCCGAACGCTCATCGTCGTGTGTGTTCCCCCTCCCCATGTTGAAGTTGCGACACCACCGCCGAACAGACGACTCGTCCATTACATTGTCTCCATACACCTCCTTTAATTGGCGATGAATATCACATGGGCGAACGTTTCTTGCATTGAGGAATTTAATCACTGCCCTCACTTCACAACTGGCGGCGTTCTCAATTTTTTTAAACATCGTAAACAATCACAGAAACAACACAGGCAATGCTAGCGTCACGCAACTTGGCTCAGAGAAGGCAGACAAGCCACTGAAGCTATCTGACCTCGTCCAGCGGCTACTCGCGTCGTCAGCAATTCATGCGGCACGAACGGGTACTACTTTCCGGATGACCCTCGTACATCTTCTAAGAAACTGCGGGAGATGCCGCAACAATAACTTTTAACGGAGTAATCCGCTAAGTGTGCATTTCAATGCAAACATTTCAGAGTATAAACATCAACCCGGTCAAGGCGAATGATTTTTACACTCTGAAATTGTTGCATTGAAATATACATCCATTAATTGACGTTTTCTGAAAAATGAAGTCCCGTGGGACGATCTGCACTTGGCTCACCACGCCACGAGCTACTGTAATACCTTTAGATGTTCTGCTTCATTCGGTTGGGTCAATTCCTCCAGCAAATACTTTCGGCATACAGTACTCTGCTGATGAAAACTCCGTGCTTTTTTCTTCATTTTTAGTTTCGGGAAAAGGAATGATCGCAAGGGGTTATATCCACCGACAATGCTGAATGTAAAGGGTCAATTCCTTCTCAGAAACCCCGGCCTGGTGGGAGCGAGCATCATCGAAGAACAGCACCAGCAGCCCACGGATCCTTGGTACTACCCCGCATAGACAACATCTGACGTTTCTCAGCAATTTTGTTGGAGCGTTTCGCTGCTGCTGGGACGGCCTGCACAAAAGTCAGTCTCGAACGGACGTCCACCATCACAGACACATTGGTGCCACTCGCGCGGTTTCAAATTCCGTCCGTAACATCAGTAATGTTTCCACTGCAATCATTTTCAATTTGACGTAAATCTAAATGCAAATACTTCACTTAATCAAAACACTAAAGAGTCCTTTTCGTGGCATGCTTAACTGTGAGAAATGTAATTCCGGAAACCTTTAGCTTGTATCTTATTGGCGAAAAAATTCTTAAAGAGTGGCGCGCACCAAAAACCTAGACAGCTTAATTCAATTTTAGCGTAACGGATATTTTTAATTAAATTGGAAGGATATAAGAAGTTCAATATTTTGAAACAAGTATAAGTACCATATTATTTTATTAAAATTCAATCAATAATTTTTATTAAATAGAATTGTAAATATTTGATGAGTTTACAATATTGATAGAATGAAAAAATTGCACTCGGGAGCGCAACAGTTCCGTTCATAGTGGCTCCCAATTTATGCTAAAAAAACACCTCATGCACTTAAATTAAGAAATTTTTCAATCGGCCTAATTCATAATCACAAACGAATATGGAATATATGCTGGGGAAAAGGGTAAATACTTATCAACTCAACCTTAAGTATATTAACATTCCGTTGCATTTTTTTTCAAAATATAAAAAATTATCCAGATCAGAGAAATCGATAGGTCCAACATGCAGATATGTTATTGTTATTACCTACACCATTTAATATATCTTTAGAAACAAATATTGCCAAAAAATATTTGCCCTAATTTTTTCCCAAATCATGCGCCCTTACCAGAATCGCGGTGATTAGTGGACATCAATCATAAAAGTAGGAAAATAGCTTACAAAAATATTGGCGAGTCAATAAATTTTTTATGCTGATATAATTTCAGGTTTGTACCTAAACGAAATTTGACAGGAAATTATTGAGGACATTTCGCTGCAATACAAAGTACAGAAGCTGATTCTATGACCAACACGATGCCAAAGACATTTTCCTTATGAAAAAGAAAGCAATTAAAAACATAAGAACTTCACATACAAGCAAGAGTACGCACGCATTCTCTATTTTAGATCGCGAAGAAATATATACTCTCCAAAGAATAGATCGGGAATTGGTTCTCTCACAAACGTAGATGTGCAAAGAGGAATGCTCCAGTGTGGCTGTATCCCAATCCAATTTGAATGGAACAGAATTTCCAGCCATAAACCCACCGGAAATTAATTAGGCCGACACATAAGTGTGTTAAATTCCGTCCGTCCCTTCACGCTAGTCTTGTCTCCGACCCTGACCTTCCATCCTGCCTACACACGCAAACACCGCGCACCCTCATTATTCCTTCAACCATAACCTCCGCCGAAGTGCCACCATTCCAGCTGTCACTCCTAGCTACAACCACCTAAATACCCGAAAATACGGTCACCCCGGTCACGTGATGAGGATCGCTTTCCCGTCGCAGGGCGAAATTATAACGCTTGAGCCAGATTGTAGGCCGGTGGATTTGGACCATGTCGGAGGAAAAAAACGATCTCTAACCGCAAACGGGTCTGCGCGCGCATCACATGACTCAAAACAAACCCTAGGTCTATAACTTGGTAGAAACTTCCTCACGCACACCATTTAAAAACAATTGCTAGAGACATTTAGACTTTTCCGTTGTAATAAAATCGAGTCGCTAACAATTTTCGTTAAAAATATCGTAAATATTTCTTGATTTTAATTTAAAATTCATTTCTGCCATTGAATTATCATAGATACGTGATGCTCTTAGGTTCAGCTTATTGGTAGATGTTATAGATAAAATATAATTACGTGACGTGAAGTGGTAAACATTAGTTGTACTAGTAAACATGAGGCACAAAATATATGCAGAGATCGGATGATAAACGTTGTACCTTATGTAAACGTACGATTGGTAAACGATGATTACGTGATTTCTTCTATCAATGGCACTGGTAAAAATACCTCGGATTCGAGAAGTAATTTTACTAGGAATTATTCGATTCCATCGAGCCACTCCAGGGGAATACTATGCCACTCTGAGTAGCCAGATGTAATTTTTCAGTTAGACGGTTCCGATCAACTCGATTCTGCTGCTATTAATATACCATTCGATCACTGTCATTCAATCCGTTCCTAACGTGTGCTGACTCGTTATAAGCAAGGGGAAACGAAAAGCTGTAATACTTTTCTCAGGAAAAATATGAAAATTAATTAAAAAGTATTAATTCATTGAAGTTGTATACGTGGCAAAGTTTTAATTGAATTTAAACACGCCTGACATCTAAGGGCAAAAACCAATTAACGACTACTACGTGACACTGGTCATCTATAAACCTCGACCGTGTATAGTAAGCACACCTGTGTACGTACGGCCTTACGGAAACGTATTGAGAATATAAAATTAATTGTTTTGTCAAAAATGTCTACAAATGCAATAAAATAGCGCATGAACCGCCTTTCACTTCACTTCTCGTGTATATTTGTTTCCAGCAAAGTTAACCTACAACCGCATTTAAGTCACCATAATACGATCATTACACACAATTTAAACCGTTAAATTGATCACACCACGATAATTGCTTTATTAACTAAATAAATTTGATAAATACGGGTATCAATCGTTCTTTTTTACAGATACTAGATTCTAAAAATCATCATTGACTCGCCGCTAGTGTAAAGTTGGAGCATAATGAAATTCCCCATAGGCATACGGGATTGTATTTCAATGAATTACATCTTGAAATACATATTTACAGTCACAAAAAGAAATATGTAAACATGAATTATTACAATTCAAGAAAATGCGTAGTTGTAGCTATGCAGTAGACAGTGAACATATTACATTCATTTATCTGTTCCGGAAATATTGCCTATTGTTTAAAAGAGTTGATTGACATAGAAAAAATTTCGAAAGATAAATTAAACTCTTTTAGGTAATAATGTTAAAACGAAAGGACTGTAAAATTAAATTAATATTAATGCGACAAAATAATAATTACTAATCACAACACGAATAGTATCTTTGGCAATAAAATAACTTGAATGATTTTTTCAATATCACATAGCTGCTGGGAAACGCAGCGCCAGGCCCCACTACCATGATGGGTGAATTTCACACGCCGTGTAAGGCTTAGTATCAGGCGAGCCATACCCTCGCGCATCAAGGTAACCTTCGGTTTGATAAATGTGCGTATAATTAGTTTTTGATATTCCTTTTGTTAATTTAAATAGACAAGTTATATCATATTTTCTTCAATCACCGTACCAAGGAAGCGGTCCCAGACTCCGTGAGGGGAGGGACAGCGGGGAGGAGGTAGGGCATCAGGGTGAATTGTTTGCTTACATTTCCATGGGGAGAAAGGCCAGAGTGCATACCAAATTCGCTCGCTGGCCTCTTCACCACCTGGATGATAAGCGCCCCCGTACTGTAGTATCGTGGGAGGTTCCACGAGACGCACCGGGGGTCAATGCTCAGGATCAGTTTTCCTAACTAAAAGGTTCGTAAAATAGTATCGACCACAATTTTTTCCTGTAAAGTGCGTGAAGTGCTGAATTCAGACAGTCGGTTTTAACGTCGGGGCTGTGCGCATGATTGCACACCATTACCACTGAAAAATTTGGCGATGCGAAAGATCTGCGCTAAACTCGTCACGAGGGTCTCGACGGACGAACAAGAGCAGAGTCTAGAGACTTGAGAAGACCTTCTGTGACGGCATCCAGACGATTCCCAAGACCCCTTAATTTACCCACTTGGCACCAGCAGACTATTTTCTATTCCCAAAAGTGAAATCTTCCCTCCACCATGGGATCCTAAGGGCCATCCAAAAACCTTACACGCGAACCCTTAAAGATCTTTCGGAATCCGCCAACCAGGGATCCTTTGAGTCGTTGAAAACCCACTGGCAAAAGTGTGTCGACCCTCAAGGGATGTGCATTGACGAATTTTGAGGCATTTTGGCAATATCTGAAATAAAACTATTTTTCCGAAATGTTTCCCTATACTTTTTATTTAAATCACGTATAGTTCATTGGCAGAGGGAACATTCGAAGTGAAGGCTATTATTGTTAGTCATAATTTCTTTGTACCGAAATTTTGATATTTTTTTACGTTCACGTTTGACTAGAGCGAAAATGACCATCTAATGGTGGCATTTCAATCAGCATTAATATTTAAAAAATAATTATATCTCCTTTTGGAAGGGCCGTGACTGTGAGGCTGCATACGCTTCATACGACTAAAAACACAAAGGTACTCCGGCCATTCCGGCATTCCCATCGGCGAAATCGCAGATTCAGCAAAATATTTCTTCTCGCTCCCATTCCCAAAATATGATTTGCGGAGAATTTTGCATGTAGTAGGTGCATATTGTACCTCGTTTACTTAGGATGCAAATGAAACCTTCTAAAGGCCATTTCTAGCCAAGACTTTTTCCTTTGCCACAATACGTAAACTTGAATGATACGATGTCAGTATAGAAGTGGATATCCCAAGGCGGATGGAAACATCGTGAAAAATGTCTTAAAAAAGCCCAGTTCTTCTCCCCTCCGCGATTCCCCGCGAACTGAGTGGTTGACGGGAGCGACCGTTTGCGAGGGTTTCCACGGTGATTGCCGCAGCGGGGTTTATAGGGATCCGAATTTGGGATTAAGTTTTCCAAGAAACTCGGTCGATTTGATAAGCGAGACGCAGCTTCTTAATCAATTCTGGTTTGGGGCCATTTCGCATTCCAGTCACCGAAAGACCCTTTCACGACCAACCATTCACCTCTGGCGTTGTGGAATTAAGTACTTTGACTAATAAAACCAACGGTTTCTCAAATTAAAAAAACGGTCTTTGATGCTAAAAAAGTTAAGAGACCGAAATTTTTATAAGAATAAGCTTACCACTGATAACAAGGCAGCTATAAAACAATGCGAATTAGCACGAATGAATGAATCTTCTCTAGGATTTCAGGGTTTCTATACGGTCGCGTGAGTTTGAATAGATTCGGGTAAAGGTAGGAAGTAACGACGTAGATAAAATTACTTGAAAATTAGGATCATTATGTCCAAAAAAATGAAGACGCTAGCAATTAGTAAGTTTAATAATCATGACTTTAATGGAGCATGGGATACTAGACACCGATAGACATTCTGGAGATTCAAGGGAGCGGAAGGAATTGTAGCCGACGGATAGTAAAAATTAAATAGATTGGTAGAGCAGAAAATAATGAAGAGGCCAAGGATCAACGCAAGAATAAAAAACATGGTAGTTTGGCCTCCAAAAATTCGGAATATTTTGGTGTGAGTTTCATTAATGTGTTTCTCGGTGTGTGGCAGGGAAAGAAACTGGCCCACACTAACTCTGATGGGTGACCTTCACGCGTCATTGGAATTAGCACTACGTGAAATATACCGCCTCCTACACAGGTAACCTTTGGGATAATAAATGTGGCAAAAGTTTATATGTCAAAGGGTTATTATCTAAGTCTAATGAATGAGCGACTCCACTATTAAGCAAATATCTCTTGATCGAGTATCTATATTTAAGCATACTCATCCAGTCCACCAAAAACTCTTCCCTTTGCATCACAGATTTCCGTCGGTGTATCGAAGTTGATATGCGTCCTAACTAGATCTTGAAATATTATAATAGTCAACCGTAGTTGCTAAAATTTGGTTTTATTTTCCAGGCTAGGTTTTAAGTAAGAAAGTCGACCCC
Organism: Hetaerina americana; assembly: GCF_022747635.1. NCBI lineage: Eukaryota > Metazoa > Arthropoda > Insecta > Odonata > Calopterygidae > Hetaerina > Hetaerina americana. The sequence continues at coordinate 3,314,694 of NW_027287019.1, read as the reverse complement.
AAAAAATAAGAAGACCAAATCCACTTTTTATTCATGTAAGTTGTCGATTTGATTAGAATCTCAATCGCTCAGGAGAATTAATTATTGGAAGTAAACATTGGATATTTAAAACTGCAGTCTTACCTCATGGTCAACGGAACTGATGTGATTTCTGGCAAGCCCGAACAATCGGGCCGGCCCATTCGTAGTATCACACACACACACACAGACACATGAGAGGCAAATCCGGGAGAGAGGACCTCCGAAGGCTAACACGCTTCGGACGACTTCATTCTGATCGACGTCGACGACTCCCTCTCTGATAGCGGCTCTTCACTTGAGGCATCTCATCCAATTCAGATTAGGGAGGGAAAGCTTAAAAGATAAGGTTGAGAGCGGATCGACTAATCCTCTTTTCGATTGAGTGGAACCCTTACGCCGACAGCCGTTAGACTTGTCGCTTAAATTACCACAGGTAGATGTAATACATTTAGGAAACAATGACTATCATTTGCTGGAAGTATATGGGCATTTATCATGAAATTAATGTTACAATGGGTGATCCTTCCCAAATCAGTTCCAGACGGCGTTCGTGAAACCATGAAAAAGCATTAGTGCATGAAAGTAATTAATGCAATTAGGGTCTTTGAACAGGAGTACAGGATGTAAAAGAGGAAGGTAATCCTGCTTACCTACGTTGCCATGACATCTCGCGCGTTCTCGCAAAAAGTAGTCAGAATTGGTGAATTTTGGTGTATTTGTACGTTTAAAATGTCTACCGTGGTAATGTACGGAGTGAATAGGGAAATCCTGCAATTGAGAGATAGTAAGGATTGATTTAGGAAGTAATCCTAATCAAAGATAACGGAAAAGTACACCTTAAATGCAATGAAATAAATGGGATTTGCACCAACTTACCAACGCTAGACCCCAAAGAGTGCCGAAAGGCTATATGACAGATGTTTAGAAGCAGTCTAATAAATAGTTGGTGTACGAAGAAAGATATCTCCAAAAAATCAATAAATTTCAGAATTTTTTTCTTATTCCTTTCCTTAGGGTCAAAAATTGTGATTGGAGAGTGTAAGTAAATGAATCTGATGTCACGAAAGTTACTTTCTTGGCCACTATTGCCAAACAACCCCATCTGCGTTCTATAATGAAGTAATTATTCCAATCTTCTGAGGGAAAAATGCAAAACTAGGAAAACCTGAGTGCAATGGGCTCTCTGCCTGTCAATAAGCCTTGCTCCACGGGTTAAAATTACTCTTGGATACAGAGTTGACTTACGTACACTAAACGTCATCCCAGTAGTGAAATTTCTCCGATAGAAGTATTAGGGATATCGTCACGTCATTATCAAACTATCACAGTGCGTATGCTTAACTGGAGATATAATTTATCCGATAATGACCGCCGAATATTTAGAATTAGTGAAAGGGTGTAATGAAAATACATTATTCATTAATGATTATTACGGGAGGTACTGCTAACTTAAACGCTGAAAGTTGCTCTCATGATTATAAAACGATAAAATAATTGTTTCAGCATCTAGCACAGAACCTGTCCGTGACAATTTTGGAAAGGAGAAGAATTTCAACGCGGAGACATGAATATATATATATATATATATATATATATATATATATATATATATATATATGCGATAGCAATGTAAAGAGAAAGGAAAAAGGGTCGAGACTTACAAATATTAATAATATCCTGATAAATATAGGTGGAAAAGTAATAAAAGAATAAAATTCTACAATCTGATACTAATTGTAATTATCGAACCGACAATCAATGAAAGAATTGGCACGATGTGGGAAAGGAAAACGACACAAAAGGCTCCTAAAGATAATGAATTCAATTTATTATTTGAGCCAGAAAAGATTATGACAACTTGAAAAAAGGGTCTGAGAAAAGTATTAATAAAATTACAAAAATAGCTTGCCGTTTGGCGTATATATAAAAATGAATAACGATTGAAGTGGAGTTAGCAAGGGTTTATGAATGTCAGATTGCGAAAAAGACAAAAGTATTATGGGAGTAAAACAGGCAAGCATGACATTCCGGAGGGGGAATGTCTCCGAAGAATTACTAGTTGGCCCAAGGATAAATGAAAGGAAGAGTTTTATACTCGTAGACTGATATACTGTATTTTATGAGCTAATAACTTGCTAAATAAATTATAGAAAACTTCCCGAGGTCCAAACAAATCTTTAAGTGAAAAAAATTGAAATAAGAAAGCGTGCAATCAACGTATTATAATTTGAAAATTCTTAAGAGGATATGCAGCCTTTATTAGGATTATTTATTCAAATATGGCCAAAAAAACTGTAAAATTTGGAGATGCGGTTCTTTAAGAGAATAAAGCCGGAATTTAAAAATCTGATGAGCAATAACATTACCTCACTCTAGTTATCGCAGGGAAATTATAAAGTTTTCCCGAAGTCTCCCAGAGATGTTTGTTTGACACAAGAAATCAGTGCAAAAAACTCTTCGAAGATCCTTAGAACCTCACTGCCAAGTCCTAGCTCAATTTCTGCAAGAGCCTCTCCTAATGCATTTGGGAATTTTAAAATAAATAAACCATAGAAAACTGCCTCGAAGAAATATAAGGAGATTGAACTTTGGGAAAATTGTATTTCAACATATTGATTACAAAAAAACCAAAATGTCATTTTGGAATCTGGCTAATTTACAAATAAGGATAACCAAGAGCACTGAACTAAATTGAGGCGAAAGAGTTAGAGTTCACAAATAAATATTAATCCAATATGAGATTAAATATATCAGGCATCTTCTATTAATGGCTACATTTTTCCAACTTACCACATATCACAAGACCATATAAGTTTGCCACGAGATTATTACAAAATGCCAGTGGCATGCGAGCACCATTAAACACCAAAGACAGGAATTTAAGAAAGAGAGCTCATTGCCCTCCGTTATTTTCAAATTACCCGATGAGAAAATAGTAGGAAAAGTACTGGGTGTGCATGAAATAGTAAGAACGAAGAAATTCTGGTATACTATAGATTAATTGGCTAGAAATTTCCTCAGGGACAAAAGAAGATAAGCATCGGCCAAGTTCTCATGAATAAAGGGTATAGGAGAGAATTGAGAGAAAACTGGAGAGACATGGAAGACAAACAGAGCAATCAATGCTGGGTTTGGTTGGGGAGGAGCGTCGGTGAGAAATTAAGAGAAAGCAGACAAAGTTGAAGAAGCTGTTCTTGGTAGGAGCTGAAATGTTGGGAGGCCGTGACGGTAGCAAAAATAGACATTTTCAATGGCATTTATGAGGGCGCGAACATTGGGGGAAAAGTATGAAGGAATGAACTGCATATTTAACCTATTTACTATTTCCATAATAATATCTCAAAGGCATACCACTCACCATTATTTTGAAATCACCAAGATATTTTAAAATCTTGTAGGAACATATGCACTTGTTCGACATTAAACAATAATTCCCTTACCGACCAAGTACATCCACCTCCCGGACCTTTTAACAGAATAATGAAAACGAGATTTTAATACAAATATTTTGTGACTGCAACCAAAATAATTGCATAGCAAATACTCATGAGAGAAGAAAAATCTCTACCCATATATGCCATAAGTCCATTAAGTAAAGCATTTTGAAGCCCATTAAGTAAAGCATGTTTTTTAACAATGGAGTCTTTTGACATGGATTTCTAAAATCACTCCTGACTTGGTAAATATATTATCCTTGGCCATTAAATTATTTTAATTCGGAAAACAAATAGAGTAATTAAGCTAATAGAGGAAATACTACTTAGGCGAAAGAAGAATTGGTTAGATTAAGGGAACCAATGAACGCTAATAAATACGAAGGATAAGACATTTTAAAAACTTCAACGTTGCAGGTGCTCTTATATGGATTCGAAATGCGTACTGTAAGAAATACCGTAGATTTAAGATTATTGAGGCGCAGATATAGAGAAGAATAGAGAAAATACGTTTGGCAGAGAGAATAACTAACGACGAAGTTCTAAATGGAAAGGGTTGGGAAAGAGAGGAAGTTTCCAAGTTAATTCCGAAGACGGCCGAAAGAGATAAGTGAAGGAAAACAATATGAGGAGGTAGGTTATTGAAATCAGCGATAGAAGGGAGAGCGCCAAATAAGCGTGTGGGAGGAACAGAATTAACGTGTTTGATAGAATGAAGGCAGGTGAGCAGTATGAAGAACAGAGGACAGGAAAAAGTTGAAGAGAGCAAAAGGAAGTTCACACCATAATTTTTACATAGCAGTTAGTATGGCCCGTGCAAAATCATTTTTTAACAGGTAAACTACCCATGACGCTGCTACAGCATCAAAGTTTTGAAAGGTTACCCCAAGCCAAAGCTAAATTCGAAATGGGAAATAATGGTGGAAAAAGTCAGTTTTTTACCTTCAATATTCTCGTTCACCGTTCACTATTTTTCTAAGTTACAAAGACAATGAATTTGCTCAAATGTGTCCGAGGTGATGACAAGAAGGGAAAAACAAAGCGGCAAAGCAAGAAACGGAAGGAAAGGGAAGGCCGGAGGAGAAAATAAAAATCGCCAAATGAGAGAAATAAAAAAAACAAACAACGGCGTGAAAGGTGGAAATCTCGCAAATTTAAATAATGTAATTTAAATGAGAAAAAACACGCTGCCATAAAATTCGCATCCCTCTCTTTCTCTCTCCCTCTCTCGGGCGTGAAATTTAAATTAGCTCCGAAAAGAGAGAGGAGCGGGGGAGAGGGGGAGGGGGCAAGGGTTGCTCGGGGGGAAGACTCGCCCCCTCAACGCCTCCTTCCCGAATTTCACACCAAAACACACCGCCACAAAAACTTTCATCTTCACGCTCCTTTATTTTTTTCTATTCGTGCGGATCCAATCGCCCCCGCATCCCCAAAAACCACCTCATCTTGCCCTCTTTTTCCCTGTCCCACTCCCCTTATAAGATCATGGGGAAGGAGTGTGGGGGGAGGCCGTCGCTGTCGCAATGAGAGAGGAAGGGGACAGAGGGCAACACCGGAGTAGTTCCCTCCCCCCATCTACCCGTTCTCCAGATCTCTCGAGAGTGCTGGGAGCGGGGACCGTGTACTTTGCGACACAACTTTTCGCAGTCGATATGAACTCGAGAGCAGAATTCAAATATGACAGCGACAACTCACCTTGTAGATCTGCGGAAAATAAAAAATCATAGGGATATATACACATGTAAGTGAATCGGTCGGAGTTCTTAAAGGTTCCTGAACTTAGTCTTTTCTTCTCTCTCCCACGTGAATTTCATTACCTTGAACGGCTAGACCTATATTTTTTTTACATATTTCCCAATATGTTCCACTTTTTATATTTGTCCGATGAATGAATAGGCGCTGATTTGAAGGCTTTTGTGATGCGGGTCTGAAGTAGGATGGAAAAAAATGAAATGCACGGAGAGAAAAGTTAACGAAGAAGTTTTAGTCAGTGGTCATGATACTGGAGGTGAAAAGGTGGTTGGGAGAAGTTCAAAGAAGGCGTGAAAAATATTAAATGCAAATGTGAAGCTGGAAGCGGTGATGAAAGGGAAATAGATTTTTAAGACAAGCAGGGTAAATCAACACGTATAAATGAAACTCGCACGTAATCAGAATTTTCGGTAGTTAAACCACCCTCCTCTGGGGAAAAAATAAATACCATTGAGTTCCTTCTTCCTTACGAGAAATGATTTTCTTCTTTCTCCAGAGGAAGGTGGTTTGGCCACCGATAACTCTGATTACGTGTGAGTTTCATTTATATGTGTGCTTATCTGCGTTTTTTTAGCTAGCGCTGTCTCGCTTCTACCTTTAAATTATTATTCACATCCATAAAACTTTTCTTCAAAGATACATATTCATTTTTATCGGGTTTGGTGGGACTAAGAAACATCAGAAGTTAGGATGTGGGCCCATCAAAAACGCCAATTTACCGGTAGACTAATCTTAAAAAATGTTTCCTCTCAATCTCTTAACAAATTTAAGATCTCACTGCTTCGCTGATATTTGCCTATATTTTTTTGTATTTATTAATTTAAGTCAATAAATACTTCGCAATTGCCAGATTATAAGCAGGAGCTGTTACGAGCTACATTGGGAACGTTTTAAACGTCCACTGTAGCGTCCCGACTTATCCCACAGGGATTTACATCTGTTCGGGTCCCTAAAAATCATTTGGTTCGCCGCTCTTTTGAAAATGATGATGCTGTAGTCCAAAAGCTTGATAAATGGCTGCGACAGCAAACAAAATACATATTTGCTGCCGGCTATCAAGGAATTGTAAATAAATGGGATACATCGGAATGTACGGAGTAAATATGTAGAAAAGAGGAATTATTTCAGGAAGTAAATTTTATTATTGTTGCCTATATCTAATTTTACTAGTTATTTACTGTCTTACTCTCACTATAATTTTAAATTAGCCCGAACATGGGAACGTTATGAAATATTTTTATCACAAGTGTTCGAAAAACAGAACCAACCGAATCAACGAATATTTACGAGTCTAGCCTGAACAATAACCTGACAATTAGCAATGCAGAGGGGGGAAGAAATAGTAAAATTATAGACATTTTCCTAGAATTGATAAGCTGCAATGGATGATAACACTCTAAAACTGAAATTAACAGCCTAAATGAGAATCGGACGAGGCGGAGAGTGGAAACAAGCTATTTGGAGGTAAGAAAATTGTTGCTTCTAAAATAAAATGGTAAAAGTAATAGTCAACGACAAAGGCTGCGTCAAATATATAGTTGAGAAACACTAAGAGCATTATTTCAGAAGACATGCCCAATTTTTTCCGAACCAATGCGTTGGATATGTAGTTGTACACTCAGCAAAAAAGCTAGTACAGATCCATATCACAGAGTCGTCAACTGAAATGAAACTTCGCCCTTACTTTCGCCGACTATTCGCTACGTGCTCCCCCCTTGCAACGCCTCGCGTCCCACCGTTAATTTCCAACACACGCACTCCCGCCTCCCGAATCGAACAGCCAAGGTCAAACAAGTGACTGAGTTTTTAAGTTAGGGACAGCAATCGATGCCATCCGGTGTGGATCCAACGGGAACAACTGCTGCACTAAACACGCATTAAGAACCTCGTTCGATTGATTAACTCGGTCGGAATTTCGCGGAGGCGGGGTGGGGGAGTCGGGGGTGGAGGTGGTGTTCCCGGATATACACTGCTGTGAAGGGAAATGAGAGGACGGGGCATGGGGGTCGCCCGTGTTTGCCGTTTCAATCGCTCCGGCCACGCCCTTTCTCCTCTCCTCCTTCCGAGCAAAACACGACCCCCGCGCGGATGAAAAAACGTCCCGGAGGACCCGAGGTGTGCCAACAGCGAATACAGAAATGACTTCACGTCAGCACTTTCCGTTTCTAACCCCCGGACTACCCAGCAGCGCGTTCCGCAACCCCACCCCCTAACCCTTTCCAGCCCGGCACTTCGGGGGCGGAAGCATGGCGGCCTAGTGGGTGCGGCGGTGGCATTTGATTAATGACTTTACGAGTAGAAAAGAGCGCGCTCGGCGTTGATTGACAGCAGATGACAAAGCGAAGTCTTGGAAGAACGCGTTCGATATATCGAGCAATGCCAAAGAAACAAAGAGGCCCTCGGGGACGCGGAGCGAAAGGAAAGGCAGAGCCATCCGCATCTCCATCCAGTTCTCTCCTTCCTTCATCGTGCGCTAACACTTCACGCGTCGAAACTTCAAATGCAAATTCTTCGTTATGAAATAAAGTGAGTGCAAAAGTGCATTTACACCATGGTCAACGGAGTTACTACCCGAAAACTACCGTCAATAATGTTATCTAGGAATACGTCTGAACTGTTATTTGCATCACTGAATTTGTTGAAAATTCACTTGGGAAGTCAATTACAAAATTATATATATATATATTTAATATAAATTTTACAGATATGAAAACGAATATATTCCTTCATCAAATAAAATAATTTAGTTTGGAATAAATGGTTCCGTAATTACATACTCGATATATGATTAAAATGCTGCCTTGCAATTTCACCAGGTATGCTCTGTTCAGGGAGGAACCAAGTGCAAATGGGAAATGAAGATTCTCAGAGGTGCAGTTCTATTTCGTAGCTTTGTCACAGAATTGGAGACATAATCACGGGAAATAGGTGAACTGATAAATATGCTCCATTGCCCCTGATGAAATGTACATGACGACGTCGACCTCAAGATATGACGTTTAACAAAAATTTACAATTTATGTATTAACGATCCAATATGTAAACGATCTCTCCACGAGATTAGGAAGCAAAGTTTTGAGCAAATGTAGCCTTGCGTAAACCTAGTTCAGGAGGAATATGGGTTAAAATGAGCTTTAAGTTAGAAGGTTCAGCGTTAACTTAATAAAATTGATTCCCGATGGAATGAAAAGTTATAAATTCGGGATTCCACAGTTCTTTGCTCTTCACAGTTCCTCTTTTTAAATTTAGAAACAACCCTGGTTTCGACGTTCATCATTATCTTCAACTTACGACTCTTACAGAAATCTATCTCTGTCTTTATATTTCGCTCAGGTTTGAGGAGATAGATAGAACAGGGAGGGTACTTAGAAAGGGTGGGTGTTAGAGAGATCCCTATATACATAAGGATCCCTCCCACTCTTCCCTTCCTACAAGCACGTCATGCCTAACTCTCCACCTTCAACAAATGCCTCCACCCATCCTCCTGCCCTTCCTACTTCCTCGACCGTACATTAGGGATATAGGTATAGATGATATCTATAGGAGTCGTTACCAGAGGTTGACGATGATTGTCAAAACCCAGCTCGTAGCTTAATACGAGGGTCATCCGGAAAGTAGTACCCGTTCGTGCCGCATGAATTGCTGACGACGCGAGTAGCCGCTGGACGAGGTCAGATAGCTTCAGTGGCTTGTCTGCCTTCTCTGAGCCAAGTTGCGTGACGCTAGCATTGCCTGTGTTGTTTCTGTGATTGTTTACAATGTTTAAAAAAATTGAGAACGCCGCCAGTTGTGAAGTGAGGGCAGTGATTAAATTCCTCAATGCAAGAAACGTTCGCCCATGTGATATTCATCGCCAATTAAAGGAGGTGTATGGAGACAATGTAATGGACGAGTCGTCTGTTCGGCGGTGGTGTCGCAACTTCAACATGGGGAGGGGGAACACACACGACGATGAGCGTTCGGGGTGACCGTCTGTCATTACAGACCAACTGGTGAGCTCAGTTGACGAATTCGTGAGGAACGATCGGCGCGTCACAATTGATGACATCTGTGAGCATTTTCCCAATGTTTCTCGAACAATTGTTCATGAAATTGTTAAACACCATCTGCATTATGCAAAAATTTGTGCAAGATGGGTCCCTCGCGTATCTCAATGAGCTGGCGGCGAAGGACTATGCAGCAGGAATACAGAAACTTGTCACACGTTATGACAAATGCCTTAATTTGCTTGGAGATTATGTTGAGAAGTAGTTTAAAGTATCCTCTTTCAAATAAAATTTTTTATGTTTGTTAATATTTACTTTTGTGTCTTTATTTCACGAACGGGTACTACTTTCCGGATGACCCTCGTATATTACTTTGGAATCACAAAGTTTCAGCATTTCACTCTAGAATAAACTCAGTTTATGGATCAGTTTATTATGCCCCAGTTATTACAGAGGCACGGTAAAAGTTAAACCTGCTGCAAAAACTGCTCTTACCTCGTTTCTTAATGGGTAAGATTGAAAATTTTTATCCTTGGAGATTAAACCAAGGACATGTGATTTGCACTTTAAAATAGACTTGACAATTTTTAAATGTAAGTAATTGCTAATGAATATTAATTGAAATTAACACCGAGAAAAAACTTTGCGCCTCTTATGTCTCTTTAGCAAAGAAAGCTAATTGCTCAGAAAAACTCAAGCATTAAAGTTTTCACCATATAGTTTAATAATGAAAAAACCTTAAATTAACTCGAAAAAATAAAAATGGCATGACTTGCCTTTCGTGGTTCTGAAAGAAAGACCACGGACTATCCACCGTAAGGTAGAGGGTTGTAATTCCTTCTGATACATGGATATGAAGCATAACATTATTTACTTAGGAAGTTGAGTCATTACATTGGTCAATAATAACTATGTAAGAACCTAAACTAACATACATTGATATATACTAAGAGAAGCAGGATGAAATACTTCAACGAGATGTTGAAGTATTTTATCTAAAAGTAGGCAACTAATGTGCCGTCAAATTTTTACTTACATTAACCTCGAATAGATAACTAGTAATAAATTAGCATTTGCCTTTGTGTATTAACAATACCTATATTGATAACAAAACGGAAGTTAGTATAGTTTCAATTTTATTAATTGTATATCTTACAAGACTTTTATGGTCGCATATTTATGGTAATTATTCTTAGCTATCTACCCGGGCCTTAATGACCTACACATTTCTCAGGGGAAAGATGTTTCGCTGAAAACATAACGATCCATCTTTAATTCCAAGGGAAACTAGAGCTATGTTTCTCCTTCTATCTAGGTCCATTTTGTACGTGTAAGAGTAATTTTAATTTTCCTCCCATGGTAAACTTTCTCATATTCATGCACGGTAATATTCGGTTCTAATTCATTTACTGAAGCGTCCCTAACAGGAGAACATTAAAATAAATATTTTTAAACGAATTACTTCAGATATTGTTTGCATTTATTTTCAACTTCATATCTTTCGAGACATAAATGCGAAAATATCACATTGTGATCATTAGAGATTATTCTTGGATTTCAAAGGATGTAAGGTGAGCGGAACGAAAAAACCATAAACATAGTAATTAAGCCTAAGGTCTGTTTGGTATGTGATGGTAAAATTTACCCAATACTAAGCCCAATATGGCGTGTGAAATTCACACATCAAGGTAAAGGGGTCAATTCTTCTCCCTGTGCCGCCTATGGTTTCCAAGGAAGACCTAGTACCCGAAAAATCACACAGCTTAGGTGGAGCTAAGTGCCCAGGGAGGTTTTCCCGGGAGTCGAACCCGGTCAGTAGCCCAACGCTCTACCCCTGGACTATCGCGAACCCCCTGACGAGGAGAATAATCGAAGCAAAATAATGCATTAAATTTTCTAAGGTTGATATTTTAAAATATTCGTTGAATTCGAATGTAAAAATATTTTACTGCAATTTGTATAAAACGCGCAGGGATGAGGAATATTTCTTTAAGTCACCGATGCATCAATTTTTTACTATTTTTACTTTTTGGCTACGTGTATTAGGGTCAACAAAGAGGGAAAATTTCGAATCTACGAAATATCTTTTGCCCAGCAAAAGTTCTAATTCAAAGGAAACACAAGAACCCCTCTCTTGTCTAAACGTCGTACGTCGGCATTCCATCGACATCTCCAAGGCCGGCCCAAGATTTCTCATCACCGAATCAACGGGAGGGAAGGCGCCTCTTCGCTGACCTGGAGGGCGACCGCTCCTGACAGAACTCACACAGCGCCGTAGAATGAAGGAGATCAGCGCCTGGTGTCCGCCGCGCCCTTGCATGGGTGTCGTGAACCCGCATTATTCTTCGAGACGAACCATTTGCCGCTCACCCAACGAATTCCACATCGGAGCGTAGGAAATGTATTACTCTCAACTTGCTCTCTAATCGCACGTAGTATCCTGCAGTAACGTCACGGATTCGGCTCGGGGAGGAATCGAAACCAATGACTTTCTCACGATCAATAAAACGCGACTCTTTAACATTCATTGATTAAAATTCCACGGCAAATACAAAATCATTCCTCCTAACTATTTGAGCTTAAAGTTTTACATTCAATTACAGTTCTTGGTCATTTGTTTCGTCACGCCTAATTATTTTCATTTCCAACTACGTTATTTGCACTTACTTTACTATTTTAGAATGTTGGCTAATTATTGGCAATTTTCAGCAAGCAAGTGACATAACAATTAACGAAAATACCATCTTTGGCCGTACAAAGAAAAATAGCGAAAAAGACGAGGCGAGATAGTGTTGGAAATTTTTTCATTCGTTGGTATAGTAAAACTTCTCGCATTTCATAATGGGCAAAAAATTAAAAAAATGAGAGAGAAAATTCAACAAGGACAGTGAATTTTTGGCAAGTTTAGAAGAAACAAACCTGAAGTTAAAAATGCAATGGATAAAACACGTAGTATCATTCAATTTTTCAAATTTAAAATTATTAAAAGGATTCATCAACTACAAATACAAACCAATACCTCGACAATCATTTCCATTGGATAACACCAATGCGACTGGAAAATTGTTTAAGTAATTCAACTAAATTATCAAGTGCTTTTTGGACATTTTTGTGAGACCAACACCGGAGATATTTTCATTACCTGCATTTTAGGTACTTTATATTATTAAATATACCTTGGAATAATTAAAGTTAGCACTAAGTATTATTCAAAGGCTTTACCGAAGAAAAATTTGGGAAATGTTCAAGATCCATTTCTATAGTCGATACAACTTATGTAATTAAATAGTGAAACATTACTCAGCAAATGGTTTTAAGATTTTTAAGAAAATTTGCCTCACTAAAGTTACCCAGTTAACCGTACCAGTACGAGGTTTAACTTTAACTAATAAAATTATTGTTAATTGAAATATCGGTTGGAAGCATGAGGCTATATTGATGATTGCCGTACCAGCCTTTTAGGGGCCCTCAACCAATTAGAATTAATAGGAGGGAAAATGAAATCCTCTGATAGGAATAAATTTATTCTCCAGCAGAGAAATCGCCATCCAATTGGACGATTAGTCCTTTGAGCGGGAATTCTCCAGAGTTAGTGCTCATTCTGTTAAGGTCAAGAGAGTAGGAGATAATCCTCGGTACCTGCCTTTCACCTGATCAACGAACGAAAACTAGAAATCTACATGAGGCAATATACCTGGACTACATCTGTCTTTAAAAAAAGCAAGGCCTATTGGGAATAATAGGTTTTTGTAATAAATAACAATGACTTTTTTGATTTTGAAAAAAAAAGGAAATGGCAGAGTAGATCATTTTCACGAGAAGTTTTCTGCGTGGCTGTGATTCGTGGAGCTTACTACGGGCCGGTATTATGACCATACAGTAGAGACACTTTTAAGCTTTATATACCAGATAAGAACAAAAAATGTAATATGACTTTGCCGGGGTCATAGATAAAGTTAAAAACCCACTTTTTTTAAGAAGAATCCTCAACTCACTCCTTATTACGATGAATCCTCACTTTTTTTTTTAAACAGAAATATTTTTGAATATAACCAGCTGTTTGGAGTTTTGTTTGAGCCCTTTCCATCAAACGTTAGGAGTTTTGAGAATAAGTGCAAAGAAGCCACTAGGCGATAAACTGTATTAGTCAGTGATTATTATACTATTATAATTATTAAAAATATTGTTACGGACGTGATGTGGGCGGCATTAGAAGTTGTATTGCAAAGTGAATGATGAGTTAATGGCGCGTGATTTTGAACGATACATGAAATTGAAGAGCGCGTGATTATGGACGGAGTGCGACGATATACGGTGCGTTGTGTGCGGTGTGAACCAAGCCCATATGTGATGGTAAATGTGCGGTTGATAATCTTTAAGTGTCATTGTATATAAGAGCATTTTGTATAATTTCTGTTCTTGTGTCTGTATATATGTATGTATGTGCATTGTAGGAGTGGCCGTTAACCAGACTTGACCGTTGCCACCAGGAAATTGCCTCATTGCAATGGGATTTACACAATAATAATATTGATAACTCAAATGAGGACTAAGGTAAGAGTTAGTCAAGTAATATTGTTGATTTCCACTTTAGGAAATTTGATTAGGTACAATCCACGCTAAAGTGAGCATATAGCCCTGGTTTATTCATCTAATTCATTGCATGTATAAACAAGGGCATTATTCGGCTGTACTTGCTTACTCTTACATGACTACAGACCCGATGGATACGTAAAAGCGTTGAACATACTTCTTTAGAAACAAGAAAGATTTTATAGGCAATATTATAATGAAATAATTGATAAATTCGTACAGATCCAATCCCAGATATGAGATTAGTTTTATGCGGTGGTACATTTAAACATTTAAGTGAAATTTTTTCACTCCAAATTTTCAATGAATGTATGAAGGCAAATTTGTTTAAATCTAAACGCAAATTAAGGTAATTCATGTTTCACTCTCTTCTGTGAGGTACATAAGTACTTAGTAAAATTATACTTTGAAAGCAGCAGAAATTCATTAAGCAAGTCAAAATATTTATACCCATAAGGCACGAACTTTGTTGAGTAAATACCATTGATACGGAAAATTAATGTCTCTGTAAAGGCAAAATGAAAATTTTATGATAATACTATTATACGTTATTGATAAAATTATGTATTTCATGATGATTATTTGCACATATTACCCAAAAATTCCAACAAAAATGTTTTTATTTATAAACAGATTTTTTCAGCGATTTTCTCAAGGTAGGTATCATATGCTTTAACCCCAGTTATGATGGCTATACTTTAGGCAGTAAGTCTACCAATGGGTTGCAAACATTGTCGTCAGCATTAGTAAATCAATTTGATAGGTATGGGATGAGAATCAACGTGAGCAATACAAAAGTTACGTGGTTTGTAGCGGCCAGAAGAAACTTTTCTGACCAACAAAATGAAGGCAAGAGAGATCTACAGGCCTACATTGGAAGTTACAGGACAAGAAAAGCAAGACTCTTAAAAAAGCCGAAAAAAGGAGAATGAATGCGTCGTGAGCAATAAAAAAATCAATAAACGAAACCACCGCAACAATAAGCAAGCAGGCGAAATACCTCAAAAGGATGTAAATTAATTTCAATAGTATTACTGCCTGTAATCATAGGCAGAATTAGAAATACCTCACTCGTTCTTATAGGAAAAGAAATAGGATGGAAACGTGGAGCAAATATTAAAGGAAGAAATTTCTGGTAGACGGGTCGAAGACAAGTGTGAGGAGAATGAAAGCGGCAATATATATCGACTAGTGACTTCGAAAAATCAATGACAGATGAGAATAAAGATGAGACCCAACAAGAGTAAAGAATTGGAGGCTTTGAGAATGTAAAATCTTAAGAAACGTTAACCTAAACACTACTTGATAGGAATATATTAAAAAGTTGCGGGACTGAACGACAAGTAAGGTCGAGTGATGAGTCAGTCTAACACGTTCAGCATAGTATCACGCGCGTCAACATTACCAAAACGCTTACTTAGCCTCAGTATAGAAGTGAAAAGTGAAGGTATCGCATCGGTAAATCCATACGTATTTTAAAGAAACAGAGGAACGACGAGGGTCACAATACCCTAGAATATTGGCAGAGAAACGCATATTTACATGTGGGAAAGCAACTGAGGGATTCGGTCAAATATTTCGAAAAAGTCCTTGACAACAGCGTGTGAAATAAATGTTAAATTACTAGAAAATTCTTCATTTGGTTTTTAATGGCAAATATATTATGTACCAACGGTAAAACTTTCGTCAACATACTCAGAATATAGGTGGAAAAAAGAGAAAAGCTACGGTAAACGCGGGAATTAGATGCGGATGCAAGCCTTCACCACAGCAACGAAAGAGAAGAAATTGTAGCATGAGGTAAAATTGGAAATCAAAAACATATAAAAAGAGATGGAAGAAAAGGATGGAAAAAATGTTATTTTTTAGTTGCAAATATGGATAAATTATTTTTCCTAAAAATTTTTCCGGAATTTCTTTACATTACAAATTAATTAAATAAGTGTTCAGCACCGGAAACCGATTTTCTGTTACTCTTCGGCATTTATCCAAATACTCATCTGATCGATCTACTGCAACGCCGGACTTTTTTATTTAGTTGCTCGGTTTGCAGTTAGCAACCAACTCTGTATATCTGTTTCTTTAACATTCATGATTGCCAATTTTTCTACATGGCTAAATACTACAGAATCAATTTTTCAACGCAATGCATCCAACACCAAAAAAGGTTCACCTCGATTGAGAGCATGGCAAAATTACATTTCCAAGTACGATACAAAACCTAGGCCTTGTTTATTCGCTTTTTTGTACTTGCGCTTAAGTGCTTTCACAAACGTCTTTATCAATTTCCAGTAGAAGAAGAAACTTCGGTTTTTGCCTGTTGAGTCTTTCACTGAATGCGACGGAGAATACCCTACATTATAGGCTTCAATGGAGCCGTCTTTCGGCGGAAAGAGGCTGACCTCGTTCGAGAACTCCCGAGGATATTAGTCTTTTCTACTTATCTCAGACATGAGTACACCCCACTGCAAATCGAAGATTCCTCGGTATCAATATGTGGAATATTTTTCCTTGCGCTTAAGAAGTTGTTTTCATTGAAGGAACCCTAAAGTGTGCGTGCAATTCCTCCTTCGGGACGAAAGAATGGAATGTTTCAGGGAGCAATTTACGTTACTGGATCTCAAAGTCGCGGCAGGGATGTCCGGTTAGTTATTCCAAACTTCCATGGTTGTGCAGAAGTTCAGGGAATGATATTAGCCATCGGCAGGCGAGACCTTTTCCTTTTTTGAGTGTCTTTCCAACGATAAACGGGGATGATATCCTTCCTTTACTAAAAATATTCTAAACGTGCAAGGCTTCTGAAACGGGAATACTATTTTATCGTTATTAGAAACCTATCAAAGGAAAACCTGTTCATGACAAGTAATTAACCTGAAGTGTCTATAAACAGCATGCGAGTAAATTAGACGAGCAATGCCTCCGAAAAGCTTCACGCGTATCACGCGCACAACACTGAAAGTGCTGAAAAGATGCTCGACCACTGGCATGTCCTCCAGCTTAACATTTGCAAAATCATCTACTTCCGCAAAAACTGCACTCCTGCGTAGAATAAGGTACTGATTAGAAATTAAATTTGGTTGTATTAAATAGATCTCACTTTCCCCATATCGAAAAAAATTGCAAGATGGGCTCCTGTTCATAAAAATGAGCATGAAAATGTATAAGAAATACAGTAATCCACCATAGTAATTTACGTATATCAGTGACAATAATCACACCATTTTCATTTTACTATCTGAGCAATACCACTATGGATATTTAGAAATATTACATTATTTCATTTTAGAAACAATCAAAATATTTCCTGCTCATTGCATGGAAATAACACATGCTTAACTCATAAGCCAAAACACATGACACAATAAGTCATATAGCTTAAACAGAGAAGTCTCATGAAATATTAATTCAAAGTCTTTATGGGAGTGTGAAAGAAAAAATATAGTAATTACGCAAGCTAACGTAAAAATAACTAGATTACAACAAGCTATCTATTTCCTTGTGCCCTAGCTACTAAAAATATGAATTAACAAATTTAGTTCATTTTGGACGCATAGAAGGGTATTTTATGCCCTCCATTTTTTTATAATATTTTTTCATGTATAAAGTGAAGTAATTTCATTCCCAAATTTGGCAAAATATTTGTTTTTGAAGAACGATAATTGGACCCAGGAGGATACTGGGCCCACTGTCAGATTAATACTTCCACAAAAAGAATCGATTTAAAAATAAAGCCCGAATTAAAGTACCCTTCCGGGCGAATGACAAAATTATCGCTGTATCCCCAAATGGAGGATAGGGTGAGTGCAAATTTCGGTTGTGTCCTTTTTGGGGCTGCGGAGGAAGCCAATGTCATCGAAGATTAGTTTCACGAAGTTAATCCTAGCCAGGGTTCGACGTATTTTCAATTCATCATCCAGATGGAAGGCCATGGCGGGAAATGGAGAGTTTGGGGAAGGGGGGGACGAGGCGAAAGGGAACAAAACATTACATCAGAATTGGAGGGACGCAAAAGGCCACTTCACTAGTTATGACATCGACTCATCCCCACACGTATTTGCGCCCCGTGAGTGTGTGTTTGTGTGTGTCGCGGTAAAAATCGATTTCCTCGCCCAGTAACACAGGTCGACTCCAAAGCCACTCGTGGGCTTAAGTTTCTCAGGACTAAGGTCAGCCCAGAACAATTGCCACGCAGGAAGCGCCAAATAGGAAGCAGACGCCTGTCGACCCGGCAGCAGTTCAAAAGTGAAGGCGACGAATGGGCAGAAATTTCATATTTCAAGACAGGCAAATGGCTCCAGATTGTGAGGTCCGGATAAGCCTGAACTACGAAACAAGCATTTCAAGTGGAATGAAGTGGAGGCACAGGAAACGGGGTTCAATTGGTAAATTATCAACCACAAATTGTACAAATTTACGATTTTTGGAAGCAGGCAAAATTTACAAAAACACAGAAAAAAGAGGAGAAACTCAAATGTTTTCGAAATTTTGGAAATCACACCTTTCTCAAGGAAGAGAAGGAAGGAATTCGGTTCTTTCTTCCCTCCTCAGTTCCCGCATAAACCATAAACAACCATAAACCATAAAACACCATAAAACCATACACTCAGTAACCAACCCGTAGGTTGGTTTGGTAGGTGATGGTAGAATTAACCCAGTACTAAGCCCGACAGCGTGTGAAATGTACACATCAGGGAAGGGGGGCCAGTTCCTTTCCCTGTGCCGGTAATGGTTTCACAGGAAGATCTGGTACCCGAAAAATTACATAGCTTGGGTGGAGCTGCAGGTGCCCAGAGTGCCTTGCCCGGGAATGGAACTGGGGACCCTCCGTTCAGCAGTCCAAAGCTCTACCCCCTGGACTACCACGACCCGCATATATATATATATATATATATATATATATATATATATAGATATATATATATATATATATATATATATATATATATATATACACACACACACACACACACACACACACACGAGGGTCATCCGGAAAGTAGTACCCGTTCGTGAAATAAAGACACAAAAGTAAATATTAACAAACTTAAAAAATTTTATTTGAAAGAGGATACTTTAAACTACTTCTCAACATAATCTCCAAGCAAATTAAGGCATTTGTCATAACGTGTGACAAGTTTCTGTATTCCTGCTGCATAGTCCTTCGCCGCCAGCTCATTGAGATACGCGAGGGACCCATCTTGCACAAATTTTTGCATAATGCAGATGGTGTTTAACAATTTCATGAACAATTGTTCGAGAAACATTGGGAAAATGCTCACAGATGTCATCAATTGTGACGCGCCGATCGTTCCTCACGAATTCGTCAACTGAGCTCACCAGTTGGTCTGTAATGACAGACGGTCACCCCGAACGCTCATCGTCGTGTGTGTTCACCCTCCCCATGTTGAAGTTGCGACACCACCGCCGAACAGACGACTCGTCCATTACATTGTCTCCATACACCTCCTTTAATTGGCGATGAATATCACATGGGCGAACGTTTCTTGCATTGAGGAATTTAATCACTGCCCTCACTTCACAACTGGCGGCGTTCTCAATTTTTTTAAACATTGTAAACAATCACAGAAACAACACAGGCAATGCTAGCGTCACGCAACTTGGCTCAGAGAAGGCAGACAAGCCACTGAAGCTATCTGACCTCGTCCAGCGGCTACTCGCGTCGTCAGCACTTCATGCGGCACGAACGGGTACTACTTTCCGGATGACACTCGTGTGTGTGTGTGTGTGTGTGTGTGTGTGTGTGTATATATATATGCGGGTCGTGGTAGTCCATATATATATATATATTTTTCGAATTTTCGGTGGTCGTTGCCACCTTTATCAAGGAGGAGAGGGACAGAACTCAAGAGTTCTGTCCCTCTCCTCCTTGATAAAGGTGGCAACGACCACCGAAAATTCGAAAAATAGTTAGTCTCTTTTTTTGTGTGTTTCTGTGTTTTTGTCTGTGTCCACTAGTGCTAAGTGTTATACATTATTATTCACGTCCGTGAGTCTTTCAAAAAGTGTTATATATATATATATATATATATATATATATATATATATATATATATATATATATATGCGGGTCGTGGTAGTCCAGGGGGTAGAGCGTTGGACTACTATATACATATATATTAATCGCATTTGTAATAAATAACTCTCTTATGTATCTACAACAAACGTCGCAACCTGCGATTGCTTTTTGTGCTACGGAATTCATAACTAAGTCCAGAGTGCTTTATAAATCGATCAAAGTATGATTCCTTTCCGAAGCATTAATTTTTGACACCAGCAAAAACATATTCACAATGAATCCTTTTGCGATGCGACGACTTAAATTCTACAGACACCGGGCAGAAATTTTCTGTTCGAACACATATTTTTCATGCCTGATAAACGCAGGAAACTCTCAACTAAGGAAGAGCGAGGTACATTACCGAGGTGGTTCCACCGGATCGATCAATAAATACGCAGAAGCCTCCGAGGCTCTAATTCTGGAACGGCACTGCACGTTTGGCAATCTTCCGTGGATATGAAAAAGTGGACGGATCAACTACAGCTCCCAGCGGCGCGGAGAGGACTAGACCTGATCTCCAACAGAGGAACAGCGAGGTAAGAGGAGATATTTTGCGGGATTTGAGACTCCGAAATTGATAAGCACTGGTGGATGGTGGACTCTCGGGCCTTAGTAAAGACGAAACCGTTCAGTTCAGAGTTTTTAATAATTTGGTGAACCGAATCATATGATTACAACTCCGTCCTCCCACCTCCTCAGTAATTTTAAATGATCACTCACAGGTGATAATGTATACACAATTTCTCAATATCAACTAGCCGGCAGGTCAGATCTAGTCATTGATAGAGAGGAAAACGATCGAAGGTTGGTTAAATAGCAATTCATGTCACGTTAATCCGTTAGAAATGTGTATATTCTAGTAGTTTAGAATTCAAATTACCAACTTCTTCGATCACTTTTAATTTTAAATCAAATATTAACAAAAACCAAAAATGTAAACAAATAAATATTAAAATCAGGTTGTAGACCGGGGAGGGTATATATATACATACATATATACACATATATACACACACACACATATATATTCATCTTACGATGAAGATGGAGTAGAATCCCGTCGAAATTATCAAGAAATAACGTGCGAGTGTTCCTTTTTTCGTGTTTCTACATTGTTTGTTACTGTGTAATGTACTATTCGCTACTTCTGTGTTACGTCTACGAAAGCATATATATATAGTATATATATACACCCTCCCCGGACTACAACCTTGACGTGGTGGAAGGGCTTGTGCGTTCCGATGACCCCTAGAGCTGTGCTGCTGGCGGGAGTAATAATAATTGCTCCTGGTAGGGTCACCCATGCCAGATAGGTCGAAGGTTAGGAGCCAGACGAAAGGTAGCCCACGCAGCGTCTGTTCCTCAGGGAAGCGGCTGCAATGGCGTCTGATCCCAGTAGGGCGGCCAGTAAGTGATGGTTTATATATATATATATATATATATATATATATATATATATATATATATATATATATATATAATATCTTCGAAATGGAACGCTCTTCGGCGACACACAAATATATAAAAACACAGATGTAGATTTTTAGAATATAGAGACACAAAGAAAGGACACTCACAATTTGTTATTTTACGTTTCGACAGCACGGCTGTCGTCTTCAGAATGGCGTTCTCGGGGAAGAGCGGAGAGGATGTGCGGGGGAGAGGTGGGGGAAGGAGAGGTAAAGGGACCAATAGGAAATGAACAAGGGGGTGGGGGGGATATGTAGGCAGCCAATTGATGCATTCAGTGGGCTTGGTTCAGCCCGGGCGGTTTGAATGATTGGGCCACCCAGATATGCGCCATCTCGCGGGTTCTCACCTCTATTATACTCGCAGATTTGGGAAGGATTTCAATCACCGAAACAGAGAAGCAGTCGTCAAAAGATTGGTTGTGGGAAGCGGTGTGAGTAGGGATGGGATAATTAAGAAAGGTGGGAGATTTGGTGGAATATCGGTGGTTATTCATGCGGAGGGAAAGTGCGGTCGTGCATTCGCCCACGTAGAAGGCAGGGCAGAAGTTACAGGAGAGGCGATATATAATATTTTTTGAGGTACAGGTGGCGAGTGGTTGGGAGTTGGTGCTGATTGAGGGGGAGGGTCTTAAAAGATGATAGCATTTGCAACGTGGGCGGTTGCATGGTGCGGATAGGGGCGGGGGAGAGACGGGGGTGCTTGAAGTTGGATTTGTGGACTTAAAGATGTCTCGCAGGTTCGACGGGCGTTTAAACGAAACAGAGGGACAGTGTGGGAATAAAAGTGATGTGGACTGAGTGTTATTGATAATTGGGAAGAGGTCACGGATTAGATGTTTAATTTTGTGTGTTCCGGGGAAGAAAGTGGTGATAAGATTAGGGCATTTTGGGCGGTTTGGTTTGGGGAGGGGAGTGTATTGGGTTGACGGTTTGAGGATTTTACTGTTTAGCAGTTTTTCAGGGTACCCACATTTTCTGAAGGATTCATGCAGCTGGTCCAAGTATTTCTGTTGGGAGGGGGTGTTGTTGCAGAGACGGAAGCCACGGATAGAGAGTGAGAATCGGATTGAGCGCTTTGTGTGAGGAGGATGGCAGCTGTCGAAATGAAGATATTGTTGCTTATTGGATGGTTTAATGTGGACTGAAGTGTGAAACGTATTGTTTTGGAGGTGAATATCGATATCTAGGAAGGTAATATTCGAGTCGGATATAGAAGAAGTGAATGATACTGAGGAGGAGGAGTTGAGAGAGGAAATGAAAGAGGATAAAGTTTCGCGTCCGTGGGACCAAAGGAGGAAAATATCATCGATATAGCGGGCCCAGAAAAGTGGTTTTAGGGTTTGTTGTTGCAGAAAGTCGTGTTCTAGTTTACCCATAAAAAGATTGGCGTATGCAGGAGCCATACGCGTGCCCATTGCAGTGCCTTTTATTTGTAAATATATTTTGTCATTGAATTGAAAAGCATTTTTGGTAAGAACGATTTGGCTCAATTCGAGGAGAAAATCTGTGGATGGGGTGTGTGGTGTGGATCGTAGGGAGAGGTAATGTTTCAGGGCTTCTAAGCCTTCTTTGTGGGGAATGGAGGTGTACAGAGATGTGACGTCTATCGTGGCCATGAGAATGGTTGTGTTGTGCGGAATTGGGATTGAGTGTAGACGTTCCAGAAAGTGGTGCGAGTCTTTAATGTAAGAAGGGAGTGAAGTGGCTATTGGTTGAAGTTGGTGGTCTATTAATGCGGAGATTAATGCTGTCATCTTTTAAGACCCTCCCCCTCACTCAGTACCAACTCCTAACCACTCGCCACCTGTACCTCAAAAAATATTATATATCGCCTCTCCTGTAACTTCTGCCCTGCCTTCTACGTGGGCGAATGCACGACCGCACTTTCCCTCCGCATGAATAACCACCGATATTCCACCAAATCTCCCACCTTTCTTAATTATCCCATCCCTACTCACACCGCTTCCCACAACCAATCTTTTGACGACTGCTTCTCTGTTTCGGTGATTGAAATCCTTCCCAAATCTGCGAGTATAATAGAGGTGAGAACCCGCGAGATGGCGCATATCTGGGTGGCCCAATCATTCAAACCGCCCGGGCTGAACCAAGCCCACTGAATGCATCAATTGGCTGCCTACATATCCCCCCCACCCCCTTGTTCATTTCCTATTGGTCCCTTTACCTCTCCTTCCCCCACCTCTCCCCCGCACATCCTCTCCGCTCTTCCCCGAGAACGCCATTCTGAAGACGACAGCCGTGCTGTCGAAACGTAAAATAACAAATTGTGAGTGTCCTTTCTTTGTGTCTCTATATTCTAAAAATCTACATCTGTGTTTATATATATATATATATATATATATATATATAAACACGGCCGGTTTTACATTGTACCCACACTGTTAATTCTAAGAAGTAATATTGCAGGATCAACTTCACAACGAAATTTGAAGAGAAACGAGCTATACAGCGCTCACATGGACGCTCAGTTGGACACTGCTTTATGCAACAGCGAAGAGTACCACCATTAGCCACTCAGATACGGACGTGTCTTCTCTCCAATAAGTAATCGCGCGGCGCCAACACCGTTATCAGGGGCACTCTATGAAACAAATAGACTGGAGGAAATGAAATCCAGGTCAAAGGCGCTATTACACCCGTCGGCATAAACAATACCTTCGTCTCATTCAAAATTCAAGATGAAACAATCGTGAATGATTTAATAGTACCCCAGTTTAGGACTCGCGTGAAATTCACAAGGTATTTGGAGTCAGCTTAGACGACCAATAATAAAGCCTTGTCTTGGATAGGAGTTGTATATACTAATGTAAGTTTGACGAATCATTCGGAAGAGGCTGTCCAGGTAGCGCCCTACTAAAAGAATACATTAACTGCGGCAAAGTAACTCTTCAAAGCAGCAAAACAGAAAATAAATTGTTCTGTGCTTGATACAAACTGGTCACCTAGTCCCTACAATAATTTCATCCAAAAGAGAAAGGAAAAAATGAACACTCACCCTTCTTTAATTGCCTACATCAAATCATCTTTCCGCTTCTCTATTAAACATTAAGCGCGATTACGTAAAAAGGTTTTCTATCAAAGGTGTAATAGCTTGCCTCCCTTATTTACGATCCGGGTTCTTTGGCTCGGATCTTTGGTGTCGTGAGGCACCCACTTTAAGTAAATTAGTTAGATGAATCATTCTTCGACGGAGACAGACGTACGCTTGGCATATTTCCTTCAGAGCAGGCGAACTCCGGTGTGTTTTCTCTTCGCCGTCCCTTAGATCAGCAATCCTGTAATTACAACCAATTAACGTAAATATCCTTAATGCTGAGAATAAGCTCGGCAACCGGCAGCTTCTCCTATCTCATATTGGAACTAAATGGAAGTTAATTGATTTCAATTACATATCATATTCTGCCTCCTGAATTACAAATTAAATTCCTATGTAGCGGTTTCCACGCGCATTTTTTCAAAAATCTCTTCCGTAGGCGTAGTTTAATTATCCTTCGGTTGAACTAATTACCTTTGCGTCAGAGGGATCATGATACGTTAGCGCTTCGTTGAATAACGCCAAATATTTTGCTCTGACAAACACTTGAGGTGTTAGTGCTAAGAGTCATGGGCATTTCTAGTTTGAACATTCAGAATGTCTTTCAGAGAACGTGTACCATATTAATTCTTCAAAACTGGGGTTATACAATGCAATGTATATATGAGACTATTCCTTGTACCAATCTGGCGGAAGAAGAAATTTTGTAGCAACATAATTGAGAAAGGAGAGGAAGTAGTTCAGTCATTTTATTTATAAGGTAATCTACCGGTTAAGGTAGGTTTTTCGATGGACATAGTTACTAATAAAATAATTTGTGACTCCTAGCAAAACACAACATCCTACTCTACATCAGGTCCCTCTTCAGCTCTGAGTACTTTCTTCTTCCCTTCATCCCGTCCAACATCCCTATCCTGCTTCTTCACTTTCCTCGTTAACCTTACATTCTCCCCTCAACTACAGTCTTCAACATCCCACTGCCGGTCAATACCCCATTCATCCACTTTTCCTGCCTCCATAGAATTACTCCCAGCAAACCCCTCTCTTCGCCCACTATACCAAGTACTTCCTCGTTTGTTTTCTTCCTTTCTTGTTGTGTTGGTCCAAAACAGTACCGAGATACGTAAACTGTTCTACCTGCTCTAGTTTTGTCCCTACTATTTTAATGTTTAGCTTAGCCTTTTCTTTCTAGAAAATCGCATAACCTTTGTTTCATTGATATTGATTTTCATCCCATACCTGTCGCCCTGAATTTCCAATTCACTCAGCAATGGTTGCAACCTCTGGCTGACTGACAAAATAAAGCTTGGTTATCAGCAAACCTAACTGATTTTACCAATTCCCCACCCACGTCCATTCCTACCTCCAGTTCTTCTCATGCCTCCTTAACCATTTCCTCTACATACAGGTTGAAAAGCAACGGTGATAATGGGCAACCCTGCCTTACACCTCTTTCTAACATTGTCCATCCGGACTCCCCGTTCCCCACCCGCACCTGAGCAGTCTGAGACATGTGCAGGTTGCGGATTACCCTCCTTTCCCTCCAATCTATTCCTATTTTCTGCAATATACTCATATGAATCAGATAATAACAAACATACATATTAATAACGTTATTCGTTTAATATGTACCGAAATTGAATAATTGAATTCCACAAAGTATCAAGTTAAAAGTGTGATTTTTGCAGGTTTCACCAAACTACGGAAGCATATTTACTACGGATGTATTCACCCACTGCCACACACCCTATTTGGATTATTAATTTTGTTATCTGGGCTGTTGATTTTAGCCTTTCCAGGAAATGGTATGAATATTTGGTGAATTACGGTAGGGAGTGGACTAATAGCTGCAGGTATTGGTCTACAAATGCAGAGATAAACACCCGAAAATATTATAATCAATAACCATCGGGCCTCATGCAAGAATTCTTCCCTGATTGGGATGCTTCCAATCCCAAAACACGCCTCTAAACACATCACTCATTTTCATAAATGCTATATTGTATCCCTTTTAGCATCCTTCCTACCCTCTTGACCCTCGACTCAAACCCAAAACAAGAGAGCAGGCGTTTATCTGGCTCCTGAATTTCTTGAATGGACCAGGAATTAATTTTAGACATGAAAACCTCAAACTTCACATATTTTCATCCTCCCTCCGCTCCCAAAGCCTTTCATATTATACGCACACTTCAAAATATTCCCCTCCCAACTCTGCCCCTCACAAACCTTTACCCACCTTCCCCTTCCATCCAGCGTCTCCAGCCCCTTCTTTTATAACCTTGCCCTCAGTTCCTTCCTTCTAGTCTTAAGTCTTAAAGAAAAGATGGCTTGACCACCGAAAGTTCGAAAACGTGGGAATTTCTTTCCTTTTCTGTGTGTTTCTGTGTTTTTCTTTTGGTTTTCCAGTGCTCACTTGATACATATTACTATTCATATCCATGAGAGTTTCACAGAAGTTATATATATATATATATATATATATATATATATATATATAAAATCGCGGCAACAAGAACTAAATCCGGGGATAAGGGAATCGCCGTTGAAGTAAGCTTCGTAATGCGAGAGGCCCCGACTGCGGGGGAGGGAAAGATTAGGTCCGAGATAGCGCAATGCCCGGCCGTCTCGATTTCGGCCCTCGAGTTCTGGGTCACGCAATCCGTGAATCCGTCCGAACAGATGAAGGCCGAGCCATGTCTCCTTTTTATACCCGTGGTTTGTTTTCTCACGGTGGGTTGAGTCAAGAACTGTATGGTAAATCACTATCGAAGCTATTTTGATGCGATATCTAATTTTCATCTACGCCCATTCTATACCCCGCAAGTCACCGAAAGGGAGTGCGGCGGGGGTCTTCGGGCATAAGTCAAACATTCAAAATATTACTCCATGCATACCCTTGAAAATACATTATCTCATACACAAATCTCGTAAACATAATTGTAAATTGAGAACTCTCAATTATTTTTAAATACATACATAGTACCCTGAAAAATCACCAACTGAGTGTGTACTACACTAGACTACTTTTGTTATGATAAGTTTTGTGGCGTGTCCAAAATATTAGAGCAGCTAGGCTGGGAATCACTCACGGAGCGATAGTTAAACAACAGATTAAATCTCTTGCATAACATGGAACAATGTCTCCTTAGCAGTGATGTTGAAAATGTTTTATTACCCCTATTGTACTACGGTAGGAGAGATCATTTTAGTAAAATTAGAGAGATTAGGTGTAGAACAGATAGATTTAAGACGCCATTTTTCAATAAACGATAGGGGATCGTAATAAAATTGTTCGACTGTGGTAGGGTCATCTTTGGATAAAATTATTCTCTTGTGTATTCATCCCCTACCACACACCCTGGCGGTGGCTTGCAGGGTACTAAAATAATTAATATAAAATTACCTAAAATATATTCACTCTTTTAAAGTCGTCAGACAAGGTTATTCTAATCCCTTTTCTTTCGTGGGAAAAATGACAAATTTCTATTCTACATTTATCTCTCCTTTTATTTAAATTATCTCTCCTACTTTAAAATGATGGAGCTAATAATATATATATATATATATATATATATATATATATATATATATATATATATATATATATATATATTTCCAACAAAATCGCTAAATTAATGATGCTCGTTTGATTAATTCTTAAGGATCTAATATCCAAGTTAATTTAAATGTTTCGGGCTCTTCGTTTCGATTTTGTCGTGTCTATTTATCGAGCGAGGGTAGAACAAGTATTTGAATGTGTATCTCAATCCTGGTGATCGAATCTACCAATGAAATTAGGGGTCATTTTTATTCCCTGCCATCTTTACTCGAGATTGAATTGGTTACCAGCCTCAATATCCTCCGTGACACGTATTCACTTATCACAACAACTTTGAACACTGAAACTTATCTAAACCTTTTACTGATATATTCTTCCATGGACCCCTGACTGACTACATACTTAAATCGTACTTGAAAATTTGACCTGACAAAGTTGAAGTAACATATTTCTCCTACTTTTCCATTCAATTTTCCAATGACACATTCAATT